>NC_071087.1:18099691-18403691 GCF_027358695.1 Spea bombifrons | reverse complement strand
TCAGTATGGTGCCATGTGATGAGTGAAAGATGTCACCACCTCAACTCATCCTAAACCAGAATCAGTAACCGCAAAGCTTTTAAAAGTATAACTGAGAATGTCACAGGAAAACAGATGAAGAAACCATTTCTCTCCCTAATAAAATGTATTTACTTCAACAAGATATTGTTTGTCACTACTATAAAGTTAAAAGTGTTCATCACAAAGGTGAAAGGCATGATGTTTAAACGATCCATTCCAGCAAAGTAAAAAATTGAAGGGAAAGAATACTATTGTAGCTACTAAAGAAAAATTTACGCAATGCATCAAGGTCTAGCACAGTTGCAATCTCATTTGGAATTCTCTTATGAACAGTATGTCTCTGTAATTATCTTCAGTCACAAATCCACAATGACTGCAACAGCTGTTACTTATTTTTATTTCACTCTGTCAGTGAATACACATGCCCTTTTGTAGCTAGACAAAAGTTTAAAAGTATAAACCTGTAAGAAGAAAAACAGGGAAAAATAAAATCCCAAGTAAATCATAATTGAAGACGTGGTCTGTATAGGTAACTAATAACTATAACATATATTATGAGAATATACATTGTCACCAGATGTTACTAAGTCTAGCTCTATCTGAACCCCTTCATCATCATATGGACAATCACATCTACAAACAAAGGAGTCAAGATGACCCTTTGGATTTAGTGCTACATCCAGCTTTTTTTGTGAAAGCAGGAAGATCTCCATGCTGCTGCACAGGAGATTGGTCTGTGTAAAAATTAAATAAGGAAATCGAAATAAATTACAGTATTCTAGGGGCCCATAACATATAGGAGAAGGATCTCCCTAAAAGTGGCTTTCAGTCACTTGAAACTCTGCCTTGAATCTCGGCTTCACAATGACTTCCATGGCAGAATATCTAGGCCTTTTTTTTTAAGTCATCCATAGTATTTTATAGCAACCCCTCTCTTGGCAGTGAATTCTATATCTTTATTGCCCTAACTGTAAAGAATCCCTCCCTTTAAGTATGAGATCTTCGCTCTTCCAGTCTCAGTATTTCAGTTAATGAATAGGTCACCAGAAAGCTCTTTATTTTGGCCCTGCACATATTTATACAAAATTATAATATCCCTTCTAAGATGCCTTTTTCTAGCCTATATAGATGCAACTCTTATTTTATACTGTACATGCCAATATCTTATCGGCCTTTATAGCTGCTGACTGGCCTTGCACACTGATGCTTAGTCTGTTGTTTACAATGACTCCTAAATCCTTCCAAGGAAGATACTATTAAAGGTAAATGTTGCATTGTTATTATTTTTCTCATAATACATAGTTTACATTTGTTGATGCCAGAGGAGCTCAGTGCTGGCGACCAATAGAGGTGCTCATACGCACTTTTAACTCCTGACACCAAAACTTGGACTGGGTAGGTGCCAGGAGTTAAAGGTCAGTACAATCGACTCTATTTGTCTCCGGCAGGGTTCTCCTCTGACATCAACCAATGAAGGGCAGCATCCTCACACAAATTGGCAAAAATGTCAGGGGAAACTAGCTGAGAACAAGCCTCCCTAGCTTTCTGACTCCTACTATCCCTTGCACAACTAACCCAGCTCTCTGTCCTGGAAACCTGTTTTCCCCCATTTCCACCATCCTCTACACTAGCCAATGCCAATGCTCCATAAGCACTAACCTCCTTTCCATGTTGTCTATATCCCTCAGTGTTTCCAGTTGCCTCTTTAGATCTATTATGTTTTATTCCTAAACCTCAACCAGGTCACATTTGCAACAGCAGTATGGCCCCTGGGGAACTTGCTGCAAGAGTGCATACATTTTGTTATGAGACTACGGGGTCAATGAGAGAAAAGGGGGTCATCAGGGTCACGTCAGTATTTTCTCTGCATCTGTACACAGTTACGCAATGACTGCCCCCTATCCCTTCTCTCACTCCCCCTCCATTGTGTCATTGTGTTCTCTGCAGCTGCACAGATAGATCAGAGGAGACCAGAGCACAGCTGGAGGAGGTGAGAGAGCAAGTGGCAGATGCAAGACAGGGGGAAAGGGAGAGAGTTTACAGGGAGAGGTGGATAAGTGCAGGAGGCACAGGCAGGACTAGGAAGAAGGCAGGGTGGAAAAAGAGAAATGTACATTTTCGGGCAATTCATTTTGTTTCCGAATACAAATTTCTTTGTCAGAAAACAAAACCATTTTGGGCCTCATGCAAAAGTGTAATACATATATACATGTTCGCTACGTTTATCATGAATCTCAGCTTTTGTAAGATCAAGAGGTCCTTACTATAAACCAAATTTCCTCTAAACAACGACACTCGTTAACCAATAAATATAACTAGCTATAAGTAACTTTGATAAAAGAATGTAGTAATTCTGTTGAAGTCACAGATGTCAAGATTATTAGTCAAGATTAAGTAATATTATAATCACATCAGAAAACTGATCAGTAATAATTGATTAAGGGTGTCTGAAATGTATAATTTTTGTATGTATACTCAATAATTATATTTATATATTATATTTATTTCTATGAAGTTTAAAGCGTGATCTACACATATTAAAATGTATTTTTACCTATGTATTCTTTACTAGTCTAAGGAAAGCTTATTGCATGTCCCTTTTTACCTTTTCCTTCCAAGTCTTTTGGAACTAAAATACAAAGGCAGGGCATAGTTGGTACCTTCTGGTTCATGGGGCAGGTAAACCCAAGTCCCCCCTCAGTAACATGTATACGAGCATACACACATAAACACTCAATATAGACACTGAAATATACTCACATTATCCCATATGGTACTATACACTCTGACACCTCACTCTCCCACACTTCATTTTCTCACTTCTCTCTCATATACCACATTTCCTCACACCTTGTAGTGTTACAATGCCTGGAGACTTTTTTTCTTGCTACTTACACACTGTGAGCAGCTGCGCCATTACTGTGGGGTCACATAAATTCACATTATGTGACCCCACTGAGCTCCCACCTCTGCGAATAGGCCAGTCTGAAGTTTTTGGAATGTCCTACCTCACCCCTGCAAAAGCCACAGACATTTTTGAGCCACCATACTTACACAAAATATCATGTTGAAATCTGTTTGAAACTGCTGAAGCAGTGCACTCATTATCTCTTAGTCCGCATAATTTGTCCACATTATTGTACTAATAAAATGTTACCAAAATATTTTACAATTTTACAATGCTTCAACAGTGTCAATTCATCTAGCTGCACTTGCACAAACTCAGGGCTTTTGTATGCATATAGTTAGGTGTATCATTAAACAAATATACCAAACAGGTGCTAATGATCATCAATTTAAAAATGTTGGCTAAAACACAATCATTAGCTGAAACAGAAACTGCTGTAGGAGGAATAGCCAGACTCACAGCCACCAAATCATATACCATGGCAAGACTGAGCACAGCAACATGGTAGTTCATCAGCAAGGTTTCTCCCAGACAGAAAAGGGTTTCTAGGTGTTCTGGCCAAACTCTTTTGAAGACGCACAAAGAAACAAGCAATGTTGAGGGCCAAAGATAGAGTAGTCGGCCAAGGAACATTGCAGTAGATAAAAGACACCTCATGCTTACTTTCCTTCACAATCAAAAGATGTCCAACAGTGCCATCAGCTCAGAAAACAGTGTGACCCTGCTTCACCATTCAAGATATATAAGTCATATCTCCGAGATGGAAACAAGGTCAAGCTCAACTCATGAAAACTGGGGTGCAGAAAAATGGCAGCAGGTGTTCTGCAAATAGACTTAGGGATTTGGTCAGAATCACCCCGTTAACACTGTGCCGGCTCAGCACAGCCCTCCATAGATGCCCTCTGCAATGCTTACTTTAAAAGTGGAGTGCCGGCATATTATGTTGTAGTGTGCCACTAGGAAGGACATCAATGCGGAAGGGGGATTAGGTCTACTGACTACAGAGGTGCCTTCTTCAGATGTATAGAATTTTAAATTCCCTGCTCATGAACACTATACGAAAATCATTATTAACTACAAGGCAATATTACACAAAAATGTTCTGTGTAGGGAATTATATAAATCTAAACTTTTTAAATTTTGAGTATTTTTTTATATTTTGATCTATGAAAACTATATTATTTAACATATTTTGACACTGACAGATGACTTTTCTATACATTTTAAACTCACTAATATTTTCAATGGGATCCATGTAAGACAGATTTATATGTCACCCTATTTTTATTTAAAGCATCTGTATTGAAAATACCATCTATATTTGGTATCCTGTCTCATAAAAAACCTTTTTATTATCCATATTTCTCTCCTTTTTAGTGAAGCAGCTATTACGTTTCTGTCACTATTCACACAACAAGTATTTCAGTATCTTATAAAATAGCTGTTGTTCAATGTGCTGTCACCAAACCATTTTGTTATGCATTATTAATGGTTTTATAAAATGCAGTTTGTAGGCTAGCAGCTCCATCCAGGTTCTGTTCCTAAATGATAAATGTTGGTGCAAACTAGCAAACTTAGTAATGCAGCTATAGAATGAGTAACATATATGAATGTTTTGGACTGGATTCAGTTGGTTGGATATAATGCTGGAGCGGAATCTATCTCAGGTAATTGAATTGTCTCTGCCCCCTCATAAATTTCAATAGACAAAAATAAGCTAAACAGAGATATGATGGAAGAGACTGAGACAAAATTCAGATTCTATGGGAATATTACAATTCAATTACAATTCAATTACTTGTGAAATAGTTGTATCCAAAAAAGTTAAAAAAAAGGCTTTACCTAGTGATTCCCTCACAGAAATTGGGAAAACTAATCAAGGAAATACAATTTGGAGAAATGGCATGAGGCTAACAACAACTGTACCACTAAACACTCGTAAAAAGATGTATAGAAATAATATCACGCAGGTGAATTGCTGTGGCAATGAAAATCCAACAATCAAATCAAGTATAATTAGGCATATAGCCTATCAATATAGTTGCAGGACTATTTTTTTCTTCCTCCATACAGTATCCGGTTTAATAGCCTAATCACTCACTGCTCATGGAGTAAGCATGGTCCATCATGAAATCTCTGTTACGCTGACTGGGACCTCACACATACTCTATACGCTGTACACAGTGACAGACATTGCTTATTCCAGGAGTTTTGGCTCATTTGCACATGTCTACTAGGATCAATTTAACTTGGAACGGGAATGTTGATGAATAATAAAAGGTTTCCAACATTCTAGTAATTTTTGTTTGTGGGTGCATATACAATTCATCATTAGAAAACCCTTTGCAATTATGCTACACAGTTAAAAATGTCCTTGTTTTCCATGAAAATAGCTAAGTGACCCCAAACCTTTGCACAGTAGTGTATATATAAAATGTAGCTATATAATGACAACCTTTGATAGACAACAATAGCAAATTCAAACTATTCTGCAAAGTGAATATTTGCTTTTTCTTTATATATAGCTTTTTTCTGAACTCTTTGTTTGTAAGAATTTGACATTTTGTTATGAATAAAAATTGTAACCTTACGTGACCTCTAAAAAGTTCTACCACAGCATCAAAATACTTCTTCTCTGAGTGCTTTTGTACTGCAGTTTACTAATTTTCTCAGACGACATTGTACTGTGGTAGTGGTCGGTTTTTTCCACAAGCTGTAAAAAATGATTTTATTTTTCTTGTGCCTAAAATATCCATATTTTTTCCAGCATAAATCAGTGGTTTTTAAAATATTTTGCCTAGTTAACCTGAAATAGTGTGTTGCTTGGAATTAGTGTTTGGCAGGAAGAACAATGTAAGATGATGAACTATTGCTGGTATCTATTAGACATAATGAGGAATTACCAGTGGACATACAGAGAGATTCAGAGAGACTAATTCTTCTGTCTGTGTCCCCTGATGAGAAAGCAAGACAGACAGATGTATTATGTTTTTATCCATACTATATGTGGAGAACCATGCCACCTGCCCCAGAATCTGGACTGTCTGGCTACAGTTATTGTTCTTCTTAGCTTTTGGATCCCTTTCTGTACCTGCTTACACTTTCTGTGTGATTTTTAGCCACTAAAGTTAGCACTGCTACTGAGGTTTTTTTGGGGTGTGGATTCCCCATGTGGGATCCGGACATGCCCATTCCATAAAATCCTTTAATTTGTGTCCCATGCATGTCAGACAGTAATTTATAAACACTGATGATTTTCTGTAGCTTAGAGCCACACAGGAAACCATCACACTTCTTTGATATTGATGGTCAATGCCAGACTCTGAGCAGATATTAAGATTAATAGTTGTTCCTGAAAGATAGCCAATAAGACATGGATTGATTTTAGTGATCACTAAAATGCCACTTCAAGAAGTATCTTTTGTTTTGTCTGTTTTCAATAATGTAGTTTCGCCAGTTATTAATAATGTTATAATGTAACCTTCACTTAGTCAACTCCTGTTTTTTGTAAGAAAAACAATACATGGTTAGGCATACCAAGTCTTTCATTACATCAAACATCACGATAAGGCAACAGATCAGGCACTGTTTCTGGTCTAGGCACTCTAATTTGTTTTCTCTGAAGAACAGATGAGTCTATCCAGTCATCTGCAAGTTGTTCACAAACACTTATTAGTGCCTGCCACTTTAAGTTGTATTGCAGGCAAGGACTTGTTAGTTCAATGTGGGAGTTACTGTTGGGTAGGAGACCTGCGTGCTCAAGCAGAGGTGAAGTGTTAAAAAGCTACCAATTCATTGGGTGCCTGAAATAAGTCTTATTCAATAGCTAGCCATAGCTCAACAACCAATCCACTATTCTAGTGAAGTGGGTTGTAATGTCTGGGAGCCCCATCATCTCGCTTTGTGCGATCCAGATACTTAAATGCTAGTCTATTGTTTGTCGAGGTATATATGGTGAATAATCATTTGCATACTATGAAAAATGATCTGGGAAGCCTTATTTGTTGTTTAGAGTAGATACAATATTTGTGGGAGACAATTCATCTTAAGGACTCCTACCTTCCCAAGTCATGTTATATTTAAGATCTTCCATCTGCCCATATCCGAGCTGATGTTTGCCATGAGAGGGGGGGAAATGTATTTTACAGAACTTTGATGTATCTGTGTATCGGATAATGCCTAGATGTTCAAGGGCTCTTGCGCGGCAGCGAAAAAGGAATTGAATTTTCATAGTGAGTATGTCAGAGATATTGATTTTAATTTCACTAAATTGATCTGGAAGTTAGAGAGTTGGCCATAGCTGTGAGACCCAGGAGAATATTGCCCGGATGGGGGCAATTTTATGATGTACTTGCCCCATCACCAGGCCCTGGACCACACAGCGTTCAAAAAGGGTTCCAGAAAAATGATAAATTAAGTGGTGTCTTATTTGACAGGGTGAGTAGATCTGAGAGGGAGCCATTAATTTTCATACAAGCCTGAGCGTTAGACTATAAGGATTTTATCCAGGCTAGCAGTTCCCAACATTCTAAGAACTACAAATGGAAATGGAAAAGTCCTACTTACCCAGTTGAACGCCTTCTCTGCATCAGTAGAGAGTAAGATTACTGGGGTGTTTATGTGGTGTGGATGGGAGATTAGAGCAAGTATTCGAGTTCCACTGTGTTTCACCCCAATGCCAGGGACAAACTCTACCTCGTTCCCATTAATAATCGCCCTACTGAGTCTGCCTCCTCAACATCTTAACCTAAATTAGCAAAATGTTTGGAAAACTTCAGTACAGATTGTACTGTTCCTCTTCCCTCCCCAGCTGCTGCCATGTCTAACTATCACCCCACTATGTGCCTAGTTCCCTTTTGATTCATATATTAACTCAAGAATTTCATCCAACCCAATGTTTTAACTATTTCATAGACACATTGAATTCCAATCTTGGACCAAATCACGCTGGATTGCCTAATCACAAGGCTATCATGCAATCCCTATGCTTCTTCATGGCTAGTTCAACACTGGGACCACACTCAGGTTGGATTATAGTGTCACCTTCAGCAAACAGAAGGAGATTAACCCGATTATACATGCAGAGAAGATAAAAGAGAGAACATGAAAGAGAGAAGATAGAAAATGAAGAATATAAAGATTTGGAAGTGGTCGACAGAAAAGGTAGGAAAAAATTAAGAGCGTGTGAAAGAGAGAGTGAACAACAATGAGAGTGTGAGAGACAGTGAGAGAGGGAGTGAGAGTATGGGAGTATGTGAGGGAAAGGGTCCATGAATTTCGGATGAAAATTCTGTGCTTTTAGCTTAAAATTCATCCGCCTCCTGTGGGTCTTGTCTCATTTTCTTGGCTCCGTACCAATCGCCAAATTTGCCAAAATTTTGTAAATTTGCAATACATACAAATCCGAATGCACAAGTCTAACAACTATTGATGAATGAACTATTATGTTAAAGTTACATTCCTAAGAGTATGTGAAAATGTTATATAGTAGCTCATTTAACTAAATGCACAGCCCCTTCCAAAACAAATAATTTCCATTTTTCATTTACTGGATGAAGTTGTCCCAAATGCTTATCTTCCTATAAAACATATTGGGTTTTGTTGATTGGCAGGTAGTAGCGAGGTTTACATTTTTATCAAATGCACTTATGCAGAAACATATTTTAAAGTGTACTTTTGTACGTTTATGCAATCAGCAAAGCTTTTACACTGACAGTGAAATATATTAGCAGCTTATTCACTCTGTTTCTATGATCTCACATATTCAAAAAGTCATTTCTGTTTCACACATTTAAGATTACATTCATGCAGTAAAGACTGAAATTCCTTGACATGAGTAGTCTGAAAGAAAACAAGACAAAGAATGTGATTGTGTATTTCAGACACGGTTGATTTTAAAAGGGTAGGGCATATACTAACAACTAAAGAACAATAAAAAGTTGTTCTTTGAAGGTCAAGAGTTTGCCAAGATGCACTTGACAGAATGAGTGGGTGGAAAAAAAAACAGTTGCTGATTGTGTGAAAAAGCACCTTTAAATAAATTATTAGTATGAATTAACTTTGAGACTTGTTTCTTAAATGCTGTAGTCAAGCAGGTTAAAAAAAGACTATACTAGACTGATGAGCCTTTATTTAGTCACTTTAAGATGCCAAAAATCCAAATCTATTATTTAAAACTCTAACTACCATGTTTATATTATATTTTTTCTTAATTCCAAAGTTCATGGCTAATTATTCAGCAATTCATCAAAGTCATACAGCAGATCAAAAAAAGAAAATGTGTTATTATCGTAAAAAAAGATTTATAGAACTTTCCTGTTGAGATGTTCTATATAATTAAAATATACATTGTGTTGGTATCAAAAGAAATTTTAATATTTGGAAGCAGGACATTTTTCAAAATCTTCAGAAGGTAATAATAATGTAGAGTGATCATTTCTATGTAGAAAGATAATTGTTTTAAAGAGGAAAAAAATGTTTCAAAGAAAAGTATGGCATTCAATTCAAATTGAATGTGAACAAAACAAATAGGAAAGGACAATATGTAGCTTTTAGTAGTAAGTGTAAAGACTATCATATGGTATTCCTCACAGATAAACACAGATAATTTTGTAATTGTTATTTATTAATTTATTTTTATTAATAATATTTAATACTATTATTTATTAATTTATAAAATCAGCTGCCCACCACTAATAAACAAGGTAATTTTATTTTTCCCAATCACTTCTAGCAATTGGGAGCCATCAAGTTCAACCCTTCTACCTAACCTTTCTATTCTTGATCCAAAGAAGGCAAAACCCCCCCCCCCCAATTAAGCTACTTCAATTTCTGCCATCAGGGGAAAAAATTCCTTCTTGACTCCAAGAGGCAATTGGATTTCTCCTTGGATCAAGAAGCTTTAAAATATTAATGTTATTGCTAATCTTGTAATTTATCGCAAACATGTATTACCGATCCCCTCCTTTACTTTGAAACAAGCTTGTCAGATCTGACTTCATTGTTTTTAATCATATTGAAACAATTTATCTTTCCACAAGGATTGAAACATATTCATATTCATACCATATATTCTTTGCCTTATATGTTGCGGGGCCTTTTTTTTTTTTTGCAGTAGGAAAACTATAAATTTTTAAATTTTCATAATCTGTACAGACCTGTCTTTTTTTATATCATGAGGTCATGATTTCTTTCTTAATTTAACCAAACATCATCACGCTAAACTATGCAGATAATTGATAAGTAATATTTAAAATGCTTTATCATGAATCCACATGTTAATGGAGAGACCCAGGCACTGGATATAAACCTAAATGTTATTGAGAACAACGTATATTTTATAATCTAAAATATTTCCTGTGTGAAATTAGCATGTGTATTGTGCCACATTTAAATTCCATGCTTTGATTCGGGCAAATATTATGGTAGAGGTTCCCCAGGTGAAAAATAATAGTAAAAAAGACAACACTTTTTCTTTTCATCAAAAATGGCAGGAGCATGGATGGGATAAAAGGCAAAGTATAGAAAAAACATATGAGCCTTTAACCTATATGTTACTTAATTTAATCTAATCACTAGGCCAAATGCGCCCTAAAAAGAATTTTATTTAAGCGTCTATATTTTGGACATATTCCAATTCATGTATTTTAACAAAATGATGTATATGTCTTTCTAGTTTGTTTTAACTGTATACATGATGTTTTCGATATTGAAATTCAGATTCTGGGGCTTCAGCCAATGAGATGCATGTTCATTACAATGCTTCTGTAAATTAAAAAAAAAACTTACAATTTACAATTCTAAATGTAGTACATGAGCTCTTTACCCCACACAATATCAAATGTTCTTTAAATGTGCAGTACTTTATATATGTTTTAGATGATTGTTAAAACTTCCATAAGAATACATACAACATAACACTGCATAGATCCTTTTTGTATAACTTTCTTTTGCAGAGGTTAATAGAGCTGCCTATTCTCCATCCTGGATCTGGTTCTCACTTGGTCCATTATGTGGCACAATGGAGCAGTAAAAAGAGCATCATGATGAATGTTCCGCGTTGTAAATTGGGATTCTATAAAAATCAGATTTGTATCAAGATTCACAAATATAATGCCCCATTGTGAGTAGAACTGGCAAATAGTATATCATTTCTATACCTTGCTGTGTTGGCTATTGTTTAAGGAAACACTTATGTCTGATACATTTAGAATTCATGTTGCTGACAAAACTGTGATTCTAAAAGACTGGCATTGTCAAAACAGACTGTTGTAAATTGATGACTACTTTTAGAGTCCTTTTTACATAACACAAGGAACATGTAATCTCTAATTTGCAAGCTGTCTCTGCATTATGGTATTATTGTTTCTTTTTCTTTCCAGGAGTACAGTTTGTACTGGAAGAGGTGTTCTATGCTTTATATCGGTATTTTCATCTGAGCAAGTTGCATTAATTGTTTATTTACTTTGGAATTGCTAAAAATTGCTGCACATTATTATAAACTCGTATTACAGCATATTATTATATGCAGTTCTAAAATTTACTTGATGCAAATATATCTAGTGTTTTTAGTACATAAGAATACTATTAACGTTAAAACATAGCTGTTGTTTAAATATCAAATCATTCTGTCACTGCTGTGACAGTTCTGGAGTGTTACAGAGGAAGACAATATACTTGTGTAATGAAAGAATTGGTTTATTAAAAGAAGACATGAACACATAGCTGTTTCATTTATTGTGTATGAAAATCTAAACAAACAAACATTACACAATACATAATGACTGACTTTGCTGTTATTTTGTTATACAATACAAACAAGTGTAAACAACTAATTTATTGTTCCAATTGTGTAGGTATATCCCCTAATAGCATGTTTATTGTAAATTTATTCGGTTACAGTCACATTGTAATTAAGGTTGAAAAAAGACATAGGTCCTTAAAGTTAACCTTTTAAACATCTCTGTTGCAGTTTCAGATCCAAAAGAGGTAAAAAAAGGAACAAAAGCCATTTGTATTTCCTAAATAGCACTTCAATAGTTTCTTTTTATTAACCCCATACCATATCCAAATCATTTTTCATAACTGCCAGTAATAAAACATTTGAGCAGTACCTAACATACCTTAATATATTTGGGATAATGCAAATGTAACCTAGGGTAATGATTCTTCCTGATCATTCTGCAGTTGGGTTGTCATGGATCACTCTGTGATCAGCAGCAGTAGGGTTTAAAATGAAGAGGGAGAAACAGTGTTTCTCCATCTTCAAAAAAAATCCTAAAAAAATAATTTTAAAAACGGCTAAATCTGAAAAATACAATTAAATGAAATTAAATTATGAAGCAAATGTCCTTGATATCACCATGACATCATAGGGGTACTGTACAGTTTCAAGACAAATCCCTGAGGTCTTTAAAGGACTCAAAGGGATCTCGAGTAAAAAAAGAATAGTGGAGTATGCTATCTGCTTTAAGTAGAGGCAGCTAGGGGAGGAGGTAAACGATACATACATCTCACATTGATTTGCACGTAGTAAAATGCACAATAGCCAAAACATGAATGCTTGTTTGGATTACTTAGCCACCTGCACAGTACACACAAAATAGCAAAATATTAATTCAATAAAAAAATTAAATCTACTGTTGCCCTAGGAAGAGTTACCCTCACTATCCATTCTCTCGATGAATATGTTTCCTTAAGCTGTTATTATTCAGTATGCATTTTGTGTTTAAGTTCAAACTAGGTGCAATATACCTAAAAGATGTACTGTAGAATGTATGTTTTTCACATTATATATACCAACATCTGTAGTAGACGTTTTACAAAGCCGAAAACAACTATTATGAAAGCCAATTGTTAGTATTTACAGTTTGATCTTTCAGATGTTTTGTTGCTGTACAGCACAGAGGCTGTTTAACAGAAGATAAAGTGCCTTGCTATTGTTTGATGACATTTGCAAAAATATAAGATGTCCTCTTTTTATTTAAACCACATGAATGATTGGTAGGTCACAAAGTTCAGATGGTACATCTGTGGTTTCCATGTTTACACTTTTCATTGTTCACATACTCTTACCAATAGTTGACATTAAGTTGTATATTTGAACAAGTAATAAATATTCCCTTTTTGGTCCCATATTGACAAATGTTTTTTAAAACATTAAGTATGACATTAACCCCTTTGTGACAAAGGCTGATTTTACTTTTTGTACCCTTCGTGACAATGGCCGTTTTAACATTTCTGCGCTGCTCGTGTTTAGCTGTAATTTTCTTCTTTCCCGTTTACTGAACCCACACACATTAGATATTGTTTTTTTCAGGACAAGGGCTTTCTTTAGATGACATTGCTTTGATTGCATCATATTATTTACTATTAAAAAAAAGTATAAAATATGGTGAAACATTTAGAAAAAAATGACTGTTTCTAACTTTTAGTTGAAAAATCTTTTACTCATCTATAAAAGGTAATAAAAAAAACCTGCTAAATAGATTCTACTATTTGTCCTGAGTTTAGAAATACCCAATGTTTTGATGTTTTTTTGCTTTTTTCTACACATTATGGGGCAATAAGTACAGGTAGCGTTTTGCTATTTCAAAGCCATTTTTTCCAAATCTGGTAATTCTTCCCCCCATGTGCCATTTCGGGTATCTTTGAACCCGGCCAATGCAATTTACCCCATCAAGTCATATATTTTTGAAAACTAGACAGCCCAGGGTATTCCAAATGCTAGTATTTTTACCCTTTCCAAGCACTTATTCTACCATCAGCCTTTGTCAAACTTTATGGTAGTAATTTTTTTGCATTTGTTTTTTCACACACATTTTACTTCAGGTATGAATAAACAGATTCTGGTATATGTCACTATCACAAAACACCCCAATATGTGTTCAGCAACATCTCCTGAGCGCAGTGTTACCCCACATGAATGATTTTGCCTGGCTGTTTGGGGGCAAAAGGGCCACATTTGGGGCATGCACATTTTTCAATGTTGAACTTTGGCATTTGGGCATCCACTGCCCATGCCCTATTTGGTACATCTTTGAGCCGGGCCATTTCAGTGTGCCCAACAAAACCATATATTTTTGAAAACTAGACACCACAGGGTATTTTAAATGCTGGTATTTTAACTCTTTGCATGCACACATTTTACCACCAGCATTTTTTCAAAGTTTGCAGTAGTATTTTTGTGTGTGTATTTTTCCCACACACACCTACTTTATGTATGAATTTACAGCTCCTGGTATATGTCGCTGTCACACGACACCCCAATATGTGTTCAGCAACATCTCCTGAGTACAGTGATACCCCACATGCATGGGTTTGTCTTTTTTTGGGGAACTAAAAGGCCACATTTGGTACGTGTGCATTTTTCTAATTGGAAATTAGATGTGTGGCCATCCTTCCCCCCCGTGTTAATTGGGACCTTGTTGAACCCGGCCAATTCATTTTACCCCATCAAATCATACATTTTTTAAAAGTAGACACCCCATGGGCATTTAATATGCCAGTATTTTAACTCTTTCCATGCGAGAATTGTTTTAAGCTAATGTGCTAATTTTAGGACTTGCTCACAAAAATATATTTTTTATATATAAATTTTTTTCTTTTTTTTGCCTTTTTTTACATTTTTTTTTACATTTTTTTTCAACTTGAAGGTTCCCCTTCCCAAGGTAAGTGTTTGGTGTCGCTGGATGCCTCCTGATCAAGGCATTCCAGCGACACCATTTAAGTTTAGGAGGCGATCGTTGTACAAAGTATGGCGGATGTTGACGCCCCGGGGAGGGGCCAGAGATGGCCCCTTTGTGCCGATCATGGCGTTGCTGAATGCCTCGAGGTAGAGGCATTACAGCAACGCCGTTTCGGTGCAGAAAGTGAAAATAGATCGCTTTCTGCACCCGTTTAAAGACGTGCCGGTCCTGGCACGTCAATTGTCGTTAACGACTTGATTTTCGGTGACGTGCCCGGACCGGCAATTGTCATCAAGGGGTTAAATAAACATTGTGAACGAATAATATCAGGGTATCATCCACTATTTCCGCTCCTTCGCTAACTTTTTTTTCCAATGTCCTGGTAGAGGTTATTGTCAATTTATAAAAGTAAGGAAAATACATCGTTATAAACTGATAAGGATTGCTCTCATGAACCATTGTACAATTTTCATGTTTTTCATCCATAGTTGTGGGTTCAATTTTTAAAAAAAAAAAGTTTCAGAAAATGTAACTCTCAAATTCTACTTTTAACAAATCTTAGATTATTTTGGAAAGAAGATGAAAATAAGACATTAGTGGCCCCCACCCAAATACAAGGTTCATAAGCAAGGGTGTAATTAGAAACCACAGGGTCCTGGTGCCAAAATTGCTCTGAGGCCCCAAGCAACATGTCCTGCGGTGCTACATTTGCCCCAAACAGCTTGTGAGTAACTTTGCTCCAGTGCCATCCTAACCCCGAAACAGCATGTTTGTGCTATATTTGCTCCCAGGTTGTCAGTGTCCCCAAACATCGTATCTGTGTCATCTTTGCCGAAAACAGCTGGCCTGTGCCATCATTGCCATCAATCAGCTGGTCTGTGTCATCATTGTACCCAAACAACTTATCTGTGCCAGGATAAGTTAACCTTTCACATGTCCAGCAGCTTTGTCTCTGGCTGCTCGCACACTGTGCAGGAAGCCTCGGTTTCACTGCATGGTCAGGTGATGAAATGTGGCCCTCACTATCAGCTTACATAGTGAGCCATGTGTATTTGTTTATGGAAGTTTCCAAAATAATTAATATAACAAACTGAAAACAGAAAATGTATCTTTTCCTTGTACATAGTATTGGATAGGCTTTTAACTTCCATGTACATATCCTTGTGATACCTTGATACCTGTTGATCTGGTGCACATTATACAAAGCACTTGACTACTATTTTAAAAAGCAAGTGGCCATTGAGAGTGGGCTATTTAAACCTATTTTATACACATATTACACTATATTATGTTTTTGTTTGCTCTTTTGTTTTACATATGCCGAATGCACATACTTCCTATATCATTTTGGAATTATGAGATAAGTTCTTGTACTTTGTGTGGTTACAGCGCACCTCCCCACTTTTATATTATTCTGTTTACCTTTTTGTAGTAGTGAAACACTAGAAGGTGTGGTGCTGTAGTTTTGTCATTTTAATGGGCACAGTGTAGATTACTCATATTTCATTCCCTTAACAACCAATGATGTGCCAGGCACGTCATGGCATTGAATAAGCTTAGAAAGCAATTTACTGCAGGGGCCCCATGTGGTCCCTCCCCGGGTGTCATTCATCACCATTTACTGTATGGTGGTGGACGCCTGATTTAAGAGATCATTGATCGCCTCCTAAGGTTCAATGGCATCACTGAAATGCCTCCATAACATTCATCGACACAGAAAACCCACCCCAGGGTGCCTTATGACTGCCCTGGAGAGTGGTCAAAAGTGCCACTGCAAGAGATTTTGCCTCTCACAAGATGGCGGCGGTGGCCTTTAAAAAAATAAACACGTTTCCAAGAGGGTCTCTCCAGATACTCCTGAGAACTCTGGGCTGCAGGTACTGCTGTTAACCATGCAGGTCAATGGAGCCCAGCTTTCTAATCACAATGTGATAAATAAAAATTAAAAAAAATAAAAATAAATAATAATAATAAAAAAATAATACCACAAATATTGGCAAAGGCTAGTGGTAGAATTTGTGCATGGAAAGGGTTAAAATACTAGCATTTGAAATACCTTGGGTTCAAAGATGTCCCAATTAGGACATGGGGAGTTGGACTAGATGTCAAAATTTCAAGTTGAAAACCTGAATTGTGCATGTCCCAAATGCCTTTTAGTCCCAAATGCCTTTTAGTCCCAAATAACCTGGCAAACCCATGCGTGGATGGCATCACTGTACTTAGGAGATGTTGCTGAACACATATTGAAGTGACATATACCAGGAGCTGTACATTTATACACATTTGTGCGCAAAACAAACCCCACAAAATGAATTACTACCACAAAGTTTGACAAGGCTGGTAGTAGAATCAGTGCATAGAAAGGGTTAAAAAATATATGGTTTGATGGCCAGCTTCAAGATGTCCCAAATAGCACATGGAGGCAGAATGAGCAGATTTGGAAAAAATATTTTTGAAATAGCAAAATGGTAGTTGTACTTATTGCCTTATACCTTACAACAGAAAAAAGCAAAAAAAAAAACAAAACATAAAAACATTGGGTATTTATAAAATCAGGACAAATAGTAGAATCTATTTAGTAATCTATTTAGTAGGTTTATTTCATTAGCATTTGTAGATGAATGAAAGATTTTTCAAATAAAAGTGAGAAAGATTTCCCCATATTTTATGCCAGAAAATTAGATGATATGATCAGACAATTATACCTGAAGGAAGCCCTTGTTATTCTGAAAACTCATGTGGGCACACTAAATAGGAGAGAAAAAACAAGAGCTTAACAAGAGCAATGCAGAAGTGGTAAAACTGCCTTGTTACTAAGAGTGCAAAAAACAAAAAACAGCCTGGTCCCTAAGGGGTTATAAAACCTTAATATAAAGCTTTACAAAATTTTGCACAAATATAAAAAACAATGCATACATACTTTATAAATGCTTTTTAGCCATTTTACAATCGTTAATTGTGTGTCATTGATGTTGATTCTATCTACTGCTCATCTACAGCACATACTGGTGTTACCTAAAGCAGAGCAGAGCACAAATCATGTGTGTGCAAGCACCAAATAATGCACCAAAATTACCTTAAGTTATGATGTCTTACTCTATATTAAATCCATATCACTTAAATTTCTTCTTGCTGTTCACAGGTACTGTGAAAATTATGCTGTACCCACAAAATCAGACCACACTAACAATGCCTATGAATACAACAATGTTTAGAAACCTGTATTGATTCCTTTGTCTTTAGATTCTGAGCTGTCTCTCAAAATGGATCTGCAGGACAGCTCCAGAATTTGTCAAAGGTTTTACTGAAAACACTGCCATATATTCTTGAACTATGTTTGTCTGATAAACAGATTGCAGTTGTCATTATTATTAAAATCTACAGTGCCATCTAGTGGATTTATAAAGCAGCACTACTTGGGTATCCAACAAAAAAACAATAAGCAGTGTGAATTGATTTTTATCTGAGTTGGGGAGCAGTCAGTCATGTAATGTTTAGAATACATTTTAGATTAGGTATTTGAACAAGGTCACATTGACAGTGCATCAAATGGTGCAAAATATATTGTCCTATACCTGAGCTTTATAGAGCAGTACTTTACAAATACAACCTTGAAAAAACAGTTTTCACTGTGAAATCAATATGATATGCCACACTAGGTTTCAAATATTTCTTCATGCCTGTTTCTCAATAGTGAATGTTAAAGAAAGAAAACAGTATCTCATAGTAAATCTATTCATATTTTTGCCCTAACAATAAATATTTAAAATGTCAGCATTGCATGATATGATCTCTGATAAAAAAAAAAGGTAAGTTGCTATGATATCAACCCGCATTGACTGCATTTATAACTACCAGGTTTCACATATATAAGTTATGCTCTCAATATTGATTAGTAATTGTTAATAATATGAAAATGAGTGAATAAAAGAAACAGTTAAGTATCTCAGGTGCTTAACTTAAAATGGAAAAAAATATGATGGCTTAGGGCATTAATTAAAACGGAAGACAGCCATGGTAAAGGCTAAGCATGGACATGATATAGGAACATTAAGTTCTTGCTGCTAAGAGGGCGTAGTTTATATCATATTTATCCTAATATAGGTTAAACTTCTTATGCTGAATGCATTCCCAAATTTGCTGATACCTCTCCGACAAAATCATATTTAAAAAGTCAGTTGTTATGGAAAAAAAGAGGATGATGATGTAGTATTAAAAAATCAGTTCACTACATTTAATAAGAAAGGTTGAGCCTTTACATATAATTATAGTTAATAGGTATTTTTTAGATGTTCAGCAAAAACTTAAGATTACAGAACTATAGCTAGACATGTTGATTTTGAAATAAGGTGATCTGATGATGCCAAACAGTATTCTGTAAAACAGTATATTTTGTCTTCATCCTGATTGTTTGTAATTCATTGCTTTGGAACTAATTATATGTCCCAAACTGCCGATTTGTTCATAAATCCTTGGTTCTTTCCTTAAATAGTATAACACCATGGTAACTTATAATAGCAAGTACATCATTAATGATTGTAAGTTTTACCATTGGAGTACTGTTGGCTTAAGTACTCTTAAATATCTACAGGTTATGAATAGGTAGTTTGACATGAACAGAAGTATCTTAAGGTGCAGAATTTAAGGTGTCACTACAGGCTTAGTCTACTTACAGGCCAGATAAAACTGTCTCCCCTACCTATCCAAACATCTATATGAATATCTCTCTCCTCAAATATCCTATATTGTAGCCGTTCTAGCTAAGATCTGTCTACCATCGGATAGAAACATTGCTATGAAAAATTGCAAAAAGCTACAATGCTTATATCACCAGTGGGAACCTCAGGTTCATCGCGGGAATTAAAAGCACTTATGACGTCCAGCATCAAACTTAAAGGTCCCTAGATCAATGTTGATTGGATAGACCACAAGCCCCCCAATTTACTTTTGTTTTTATCTCATTACTATGTTTTCAATGTTTTTAATAAAGGCTAAGTGTTAGGATCCTCTGATTTCTTAGATATTTGACCTGCCATGATAACAGGAAATTTTGTAGTATGGTGCTTGCCCTTACTGCTTCCTACTGTCGATTTATCTTAAACTGACAAATTCATTGGTTTGAATTACATGTCTATGTAAAGGTAGCACCACTAGGGCACAAACTTTCTTACACCCACTTTGTGCCACAAGACAGCTGGTTCAAAAGATAGCTTCTGCTGTGCTGGAGCCTAGATCATTCTCACCACTGTCTGATCGTAATATCAAGGACTATCCTTCACCTTATTGGTTATTGTATATGTTGAAAATGCTTCCAATAATGAACATTAAGATTTTAGTTTTTGAATTTACACCAATCCTTCTAGGATTTTTTTTGTGGATTAGGTATTAATGCAAAATATACTAGCTATACTCAAACTGAATATTTGAATTTTAATGTTATAATGCACTGTGCTCTGCATAACAACAAAATATAGAAAAAAAGGACTTGATATTTATAAGTTCTAAATGACTTTTTAAGAATACAATTGATGTTAGGTGAAATTGAATATATTGGGTCCTCCTTGCTTGTAGAAGCAATTTCTAAATTTAGAAATTACATTTTGTTAATCTGTTCAATTGAGGTATTGCCTTTCGTATTTTTACTCTTTATCAAAGTATTCAAGGTGCATTCTTATGCTACCACTGTTACCCCAATAGAGGAGGGAGTAAAATTATTAGTTAATGATAACCATTAAAGTCCACTGCCCAACAAGCCATCAAAACTCTAAATGAAGTAAGCCCTGCATTAATTAATACATACTCAACACTTTCGACATTGCTTTTGCAGTGCTGAACGTAGTTGGGGACAGTCTCATTCTATGTCTAATTTCCTACACTATAAATTCATGCTACGTTCCTACTACTCTACTGTCTTAAACAACCCTAAACGCCTTTTCAGTATTTTCAATTCCCATCTTCATAATTCTATCATAATTACCCATTCCACTGACTTACTGACTTTGCCACATACTACAATAATAAAATGTAAACTTAAACATGTATCTGCATTGTCCCCCTCCCCTCCAGCCTTGCCATCTATCCGACTCCACACCCTCCCATATACTAAACTATTCTACATTGCACCGGTTCTCTTTTGTAAGTGAAGATTAAATGTGTGTTCTCCTTCTTCCCTCTTTTCCAAACACATTTCCCCTTGATCTAATCCTTTCACATCTTACTCAGTCTCTCTCTTATGTACTCTTGTCCCTAAACTACCTCATATCTTCAACCATTCCTTCTCTATTTCATGTGTCCCATCTTCCTTCGAGCATGCTAGCATAACTCCTAAATTGAAAAAGCCCTTCCTGAGCCTGACAAATCTGTGCTACTACTATCCCAGCTCTCTATTTCCTCTCCCTTCCAAGCTTCTTGATATAATTGTTTACACCCAAGTTTCCTGATTCAGACTCCTTACCCGACCCTTTTCAATCTGGATATGTTTCAACATTCTACTGAGACCACCTGTCAGGGACAGGTCCATACAAACAACTGTAACGACCCAGAGAGTCCAATGATGGAATTCAGGAGTTATCACGCAGTAGCAGAGTTGGACAGGGCCTGGTGCAGGGCGACTGCACTCTCCCGAGTGTTGCGCACCTAGGGTTGTGTGGCCACATACCAGGGACCTGACATAGCAACGGATGTTGTCCAGAACCAAACAAAGTGAAATCCTGCAGGCACCCTGGAGCAGGCATCAGACATAGCTCTAAAGAGTGATTTGGAAAAAGCTAGGTGCATTCTGGTGTAATAAAAAGTAAAAATAAATAAAAAATAGAATTCAATACTTTCCCTTTTTGGTCTCTTGCAGCAGCAGATGCCTCACACTCCCACCACTGCAGTCGGGGCAGCGCTGGGAGCAGAGGAGATAGAAGGACGCCGAGCTGAAAACGACTGCTCCGCACCCCTTGGGCCCCCCTGACTGGCAGAACTCAAGGGCCTGGTCGCAGTCACGACCCCTGTGAACCCAGATGTTCCGCCACTGCTCTCCAAAACCGAACTCCTCATTTTCCCTCCCTCCTAAGGAGGCAAAACATTCCCAACAACAGTTTTCCTAAATATCAATGCTGCAATCATCTCCTAGTTCCTTCATGCTCACTACATTGGAGCCACCCTTGACACAGACCTCTCATTCACCCTCCGTATCCAATCTGTCTTAAAAAACTGCCATCTCCATCTTAAATTTGTCTCTTCCTAACACAAGATAACCCCAATGCTCATATTGCCCACCATGACTATTGTAACCCCGTATTAGCTTGTCTCCCTAAGTCCTCTCTTCTGATTTCTAGGTCTCATGCACACTTGCAAGGTTTCTCAAGGTTCTGGAATGGCCTCCCTCTGCTTATCAGCCTTTTACCATGCCTTCGTTCCATTCAAAAAGTTCCTCAAGACCGACTTTTTTTTTATGGATGCCTAAGAACTTACAGGTTAGTAGTAGTATTCCTTAGCGTGCCTTTCCTGGTATGTCTACTGCAATACTTATATTAATGTGGCTGGTCCATCCCTAACAGTGGCACTTTTAATTTGGTCCTTAATTTGAGCAGGACCCTCCTCGCATGTTGTTTTCTTAAGTCAAATTGTGTTATATATCACTTATGTCCTGTTTATCCATTGTGCAGTGCTGTGAAATATGATGACACTATAAAAACATTAAATAATAATGTACACTATCCCTCAGCAAGTTAATTACTTTAATGCCATTGGGATCCACATTTTCACTTCCCATTTCAGTTCCTTTATCTCAGCTTTTTTTCTGAGAACACTGAAGACTTTAATCCTGAAATCTAAAGAGATATTTGTAACTGTTGCAAGTCGACTTTTGTGACCTTGCAAAATGCGCCCTCTGTATTAAGACTAGTAAAGTGTAGTATGTGAATTTATTCTTAAAGAAAACCTTTGTAGCCAGGCTAGTTATAAAAGGTGTTTGAAGATGACATAAGGCCACAAATAATCTGTTGAATGATTAAAAATGAAACAGATAATATAAGATTAACATAAAAAAATCTTAGCACAGAGTAAAAGTGCATTTGTTGCATCCTTTAACTGTTAGTATTGTTCATGAATTCCTTGGAGAATAGATGTTGTAGAAAGACAGGAAATAATCATTGTAGATTTGGGCTTTCCCTACACATAATACCACAATTTTATTTTCTCGCCAGTGAGGTTAATCTGTCAGTCCGATTATTAAAATAAGATTGAAATACTTTATCTGAAATCAACCATTTTATCATGACTAGCTTTTCAGATCTCAAATAAAAATCTGCTTTATTATTGTCACTTGGCAGCTTTAATAATTTTTCCTTATTGTATATTCCAACATTGTAACTTTGTACTCCTGTTTTTCCCCTAGGCAATGAATGCAAAGCGGTTATGGAAATGAGCTGTGTCCCAGCACATATTTTAAAATAGCTTTCTCAACATAGTGTGATAAAACCAGATACCACCTGAATCTAGAGATTGTGTGTTTTTGACATTATTTTCTTTCCTTAAAATTATAGAACAATCAGGGAAAATAAAAAAATTATTGAGTGCATGTTTTCAGAGACCTGCAATTATGTATTGGCCCGAATATAGGCCGCGCTTTTTCACCCCACTTTAGGTCTTTAAAGTGGGGGTGCGCAGTTCGTATTGCCCGACTCCCAGGACATGCAGTTCCGGGCGCCGGGCAGGTGTTTTATTATTCCTTTTCATTTAGCCCTGCAGCAGGGTTAGTATCCAGATCCCCCGCAGCGCTGCAGGGGACCTGGATCCTCCTCTCCGGCAACCGTCGATGTGTGCGTACCGTGCAGGCAACCTCCACTGCCGGCACTTTAGCCAGTGCATCTCCGTCATATAAGCCCGGCTGAAGTGCCAGCAACGGAGGTTGTCTGCGCGCATCGCACAGACGTCCACCGACCGGCCACCCACTCTTTTTGGATAAAAATCAAGGGGATTTTAAATTTCAGAAACAAAATTTGTTGTCCAAAGCCCAAATCCCCTCTCACTCCCTCATTCTCATTCACTCTCTCCTGATCTCTGAATATCTTGTTCTTCTCTCTTCTGTCTTCTTTCTTTAGCCGCATCTCCATGGAAATGACCTCCCAGTGAACTTCCAGGCACACTCCCTCCCCTTTCCTTCAAACAGGGTATTGGTTGTCACTGGTGGCTTCACCATTTTTGCGGGAGTTCACAGGTGGTTGTCTTCGGTCAAAATGGCAGAGCTTCCAGGCACAGCCTTTCCTCTGATCCTCCAAGTTCACAAGGTGGTCATGTCCATGGAGAGAAAGATAGCATTAAACAACACCGGAGAAGAACAAGAATGTGAAGAAGATGCTAGAGAAGAAGCGGAGCTGCGAGAGACAGAAGTGGAAGGGGTCAGCAGAGAAGGTAGCGAGAGAGTGAATAGGAATGAGAGTGTGAGAGAATGAGTGCACAAAATTCAAATAAAAATGATTTGCTTTGTTTTCATTCATTTTGTGGGGAGTCTTGCCTCATTTTCGGTGATTTGTACTAATTGACAAAATATTAAACATTTTCAATTTTGAATGAATACAAATACACAGGTCTACTAGACAGCCTTTAAACAAAGCCAGGGACAGAGTTGCAGGGGCCAGATAACCATTCACAGAATGATGAACATCAGCATAAGGTTGATTATTGGCTTACTGAACTTGGAGCAATACAGGAAGCACAGGCAACTATATTATATATATATATATATATATATATATATATATATATATATATATATATATTTACATCAACAGAGAAAGGTATATAGGGAAAACCAACATGAGGATTTATTTAACCTTGGGCAAATTGCATTATCATTTTATGCCTCAGGTGCCAAAGTCAAAATTCTTTCTCAATGAAAGGGGCATATGGATTCATGTTATATTTTAATACTTTACTGCTGAATAAATAATTGTTCAAATATGTTAAAGATTTTAAAAAAACTTTTTTACAGTACTCCATAGGTTAAATTGTTGTTAGGGATGCTAAACTTTCATCAAGAGATGTATTTTCCCAGTGTGCACATAATTATTCAATTTAGGCAAGGAAAAGCGTATTTTGACATCATAAACATTTCGGCCTAAAACTTAATATATCTAGCTCATTATTGAACAAGCAATGTAATCAGAGCTTCATTTTTCTTATTCCTGGTTTTAATTCTCTGAAGCCTCTTTAGGCTACAGTGGATTCCAAAAAAAATGTCAAAATTTCTAGTTCTCATAAGAAGATAAGGTATGAATGAAGAAACGTATGAATTTACCAGTATACCCTGCATAATGTCCATTCGGGCAACATCCGCATATGTGTCCAAGCTCCTTCAAACTTATAATAGAGATCAGAAATCCTAATCGAAGTAGCGGATGTATCTATTGTAGTATGGTGTTACCATAGCGTCCAATTCCACAAACATATCATGGATGTTAATCAATGCATAGCTGTATATGCTGTAAAAAGCTCTGGACTCAATGAAAAAACTGTAATTTTACTAAAATAGAAATCTGGAGTGTTCCTAGTGAGCTAAGATTTTTTTTCTACAGACCTTTTTTGTTCCACATTTTGTGTCAACACACCTTAACATTGTTGCATTGAAATTACATATCAGTAACATAAAGCATTAGTTGCCTGCACATATGTTTTATGTTCATGAAAAAATACATTTTACATTTAAAAATAAAAACTTAAAAAAAAAATTTCATTATTAGTATTTTCCCTCTAGGGAACTTGAACACTTTGTATGATAAAGCATTTCAATTAGCTACTTTTAGTTTTAATATATCTAATTATTTCTCACTCTGTGGGAAGCAGTATATTGATTTTTTTTTCTTCATGTGACAATAACAGCTATTTGAGAACATTACATGAATTTTGATTTATGAATTTAGGAATTTTATGATCAGCTGTGCATTTATCACACAGTTTTAGGAGTTGGAAGTTTTAGTGCCTTAGCCAAAAAAACTGCTGTCTGTTTTTAAATACATTTTATAGTCTTATGACTAACGTATGGGATGATTTGTGATCTTAAAATAGAATTTTATGACTAATTAACACATTATAAAATATAGTACTTTAAATTAACTTTACAATAGGTATCATTACCATAAAAATATTAAAGAATAAAATAATCTGGATAGATCTTTAAATTACCGTATTTGCTCGATTATAAGATGATGCTTTAATATAGGTTTAATATAGGTTAATATAGGTTGCCTTATGATCAGACCTCAAATAGAGGTCTGACTACAAGACTAGGATCCAGATCCCCGCAGCACTTCAGGGAACCTGGATCCTTCTCTCTGGCAGCCGGTGGGCGTCTGTGCAATGCACGCAGACAACCTCCGCTACTGCCGGCACTTCCTCTGGTGCTTCTATGACGGAGCGCAGGCATCACATGACCTTCCAGAGCTCCACCATAGAAGCCCCAGCGGAAGTGCCGGCAGCAGAGGTTGTCTGTGAGCATCCTGCAGCCGGTGAACGTTTGTGGGATTCGCACAGACAACCTCTGCTGCTGCGGGCACCTCCGACGGGGCTTCTATGACATGGCCTTCCGGTGCTCCCTCATAGTAGCCCCGGCGGAAGTGCCAGCAGCAGCGGATATTGTCTGCGCACATCACTCAGACCTCCACCGGCTGCCTCACTAGATACCAGGGAGTCTGAAGCATGTCTAGGGATGCACTGGTAAGTGGGGGGGGTAAGAGTGGCATGGGTGGTATATAATGGTATATAATGTATGTGATATGTCATTGTAGCAGTGATTTGTGATGATTTTTTGAACAGTAAAGAAGATTCTTCCCAACACAATGTATGTTTTGTCAGCTGTCAATAAAAATGTAATTATTCTTGGTTTTTGGTGCCTAGGAAATCCACTTTAGAATATAAAAAACATATGTAGCAAATACTTACTAGTAGTATAAATTAAAAAGAAACTGTCATTCGTTAGCATTAAGGTATGACTGCTCAACTCTAGTCATCCAAACCAGTCCTCCACTCTGCTTTCTCCACTTTGCAAGCAGGCCAAACTTTTTTGCATCTACGAACACCTTGGGGTAGTGAGTCCAATAGTGGATTACTAGTGTACTCTAGTAAAATAGTGAATGTAGATATTACTTTCACAGATTTTACCATTCTGTTTAGTTTAAAAAATTACCTCAGCAAGAGGAATATAGCTAAGGACGATGATCTTACAGTAAGGCTTATGGAACTGTCAACTTGATGAATTGTTCAACATTAGATCTGCAGCAAGATGAAAATGTGTTTTTTTTTCTAAAGATTTCTTATCTATAAATTAGTGTTGTTGCCCGAAACCTCTGCATTATAAGCAGTGACCCTGAGCATTAGAGGTTTTTCACCAGCCTATGTCACCATCAGGTTTCTCTATATTTGCTGGAGTCTCAGCCTCCAGTAGATTTTTTTTGTCCTTCTCTGGTCTTGACATACCAATGGCTTGTCTCAGTTCCTTGTTTGCTTTCTTGATAATCAGCCTGTGGCCTGCACTATATTATGTTGCCTAAGCTCTTCTGCACAGTGGTTCCTATCATGTATAATCTCAGCTATCCAAGACCTGATTAAGACTCTGCCAGTCTCCTAGGTTCCTGTGGTTCGTCTGCTGTGCCTCATTCTGCCAAGCTCCTGATACAGGCTATTATGTTCTCAAAGGGCTGGTCTGACTTGGGCCAGCCCACTCGCAGAAGTGTGAATGTGGCGTGTCAGGTAAAACGGTGTTACATGACCGCATGGTAAAAAACGAGGCTGCTCTCAAAGTATGCAAGAGCAGCTAGAAAGAAGTCTATGGGCAAGGTAAATGGGTAAGGCAGTAAGGGAGGGAGAAGGTAAGGGAGTTAAGGTGAGGCCAGAGGCACCCTAGTGTGGTCCTGTATTACCGTCATGACGTATTGTTTCCAGAATGTTGTACTTTGGCTTGTGGATGCCTAGCAATTTTGCACCTTTAGCTTTTCTGACTCCTCGTCCTGCTTGCCTATTTAAACTTGCCTACAACTATGCCTTCACACTGTTGGGGTCATCAAAGTTCTTATCTTGAGGCTCAGCCCCTTGCTATGTGTTTCATGGTGAAGAACTGCTTTGTATACTCTTGAGTAATGGCCACTGGCGTAACTACAGACGACCCCTGCGACCCCTGTGACCCCTTCTCCCCCTTCTTCTTGTCTTCTTTTTAGAAAAGGCCCTTCCAATCTGGACCGCACCGATCCAGATTGAAAGGGCCCTTCCAAAACTATTTTAAACCGGCATGAGGAGACAGGCATGCATGCATGTGTAATTATGTGTTTGTGTGAGCATGCATGTGTAATTGTGTGTGTGATCATGGATGTGTACTTGCGTGGGTGTGTGTGAACAGGGATGCGTATGTGCGTGTGAGCATGTATGTTTAGGTTATTTGTGAGGATGTATGTGTAAGTGGGATGAGATGGAGTGTGTGCTAGTGAGTATGAGTAAGTGTGTGTAATTTGTGTAAGTGTTTTTACATTTGTTGTCTGTGCCTTCTTTGACTTTTGCTCCCCCTTCCAACATACAAGTTGTTTGGGAGCAATGATGGCAGGGACTAGCTGTTAAAGTTGGGGAGCCCGGTGCAATTTTCTCAGCAAGGCCCCATGGTGTCTAGGAACACCCCTGGTAACGGCAGATGTGACATCATATTTAATTCATGTATTGGGAGGCTGTTTGGTGCAGTAGCCAGTATCTTTAAACACATGCTTCTTCTAAGCAGGTTGGAAGCAATTAATGTTTTTTCTTTTACAAAGACTTTAGAATATTATTTCAACAAAGGTTTTAGAAAAAACAAGGGATCACATGTACCCTTATAAAAGCATTTTGGTGTGTATTTTTAAATAGATATTCTATTGCTTATACGAAATAATTATGATATAATTTTATTTATGGAAGTCAAATACATAATTATAAAAAAATATATTTTTAAATATAAATTTGGGCATTAAACTTGATTACTTCATTATACCACCAGTAAACAGGTATATTGTCGTATTTCAATCATTAGTTTTATATGACAATTAGTTTAGAAAGAATATGTTTCTTTCACAATAAAATGTATGATGTTGTTTATTTACACATTTACTTAGCTGGGTGGTGTATTGTGAAAATGAATTGCAGTACAGGTAAGCTATAACCCTTATTTCATAAAAGCAACTCTGAAATAATGTACTCACAATCGACTCTGGAACAAGCAATTCATTTAAATGTGCCAGCATTACTTACTTGTCATTAATAGTTCACATTTTAAGTGATTGTTTATAATTAATGATCACTATTAAACTTTACTTAAAGACAACTACAATTGACACATTTTGCACAGAAGCTCAGGTTTTTATTTAAAAAAAATACCAATAACATTTTTGTATAATAACATAAAGCATATTATATAGACAGAGAATTTATCAGGATAGAAAGAAAGGGTTGCAGCTTCATTAATACTCTTTCTATGCAACCTAGTGAATCAGCCTTATTAACTACTTAGCCAGGGGAGTAACTAGAAACTAGACAACATTCTCTGCTGGCAGCACTTCCTCTGGAGCTTCTATGACGGAGCACTGGCATCACATGGCCTTCTGGTGCTCACACACACACACACACATATATATATATATATATATATATATATATATATATATTCAGTGGTCACTTTATTAGGAACACCTTGTTAGTACCGGGTTGGACCCCCTTTTGCTTCAGAACTGTGCACTTTCAATTGGTACTAAGGGGCCCAAAGTTTGCCAAGAAAATGTCCCCCACACCATAACACCACCACCAGCCTGAACCGTTGATACAAGGCAGGATGGATCTATGCTTTCATGTTGTTTACACCAAAATCTGACCCTGCCATCTGAATGTCGCAGCTGTAATCGAGACTCATCAGACCAGGCAACATTCTTCTAGTCTTCCATTGTCCAATTTTGGTGCATCTGAGTGAATTGTTGCCCCAGTTTCCTGTTCTTAGCTGACAGAAGTGGCACATTCAAAGTCACTTAAATCCTCTTTCTTCCCCATTCTGATGCTCGGTTTGAACTTCAGCAAGTGGTCTTGACTACGTCTACATGCCTAAATGTATTGAGTTGCTGCCATGTGATTGGCTGATTAGCTATTTGCATTTACAAGCAATTGAACAGGTGTACCTAATAAAATGGCCAGTGAGTGTGTGTATATATATATATATATATATATAACACATGTACATATGTCCCGCCCCTGCTTACCTCTGACCGCTCCTGCAGCTTTCTCTCTGTGCGAGCAGCTTTGGTTACGTTTGTTTCTGGCACGAGGAGGCAGCAAGAAGGGGTCGCAGCTGCAACCTCTGTAGTTTGCCAAATGTAGTTAACACTTTATAAATTAGTTACTTTCAATTAACTTTAACATAGTAATCATTAGACTTGTGCATTCGTCTTCGGGCGAACATGGAAACGAACACGAAGAGTGCGTTTTCGTGTTCGTTCCGAAGACACGCCGAAGAGAAGACGGCGGCAGTAAAACGTAGGCAAAGACGAAGACACACACCACGAAGATCTTCGTGATTGTCTTCGTCTTCGTCTACCATTCCCCCCCTTCATCTTACCTTGTCTTGTCTTCGCGGCATCGCGGCAGTTCCCGGAAGTGGAAATCCGCAGGTTCGCCGTCACGGGTTACAGGGCAGTGCGAATGAGCCTATTGGTCGCCTACAGGGACCTCCTCTGGCATCAACCAATTGGTTGATGCCAGAGAAAGACCCTGCAGGTGACCAATAGGCTCACTCGCACGGTCTTTGTAGCCCCTGACAGCGAACCTATGGATTTCCCCTCCCGTTAACCCCTTCGATGCTGCGTTATCTAACGCAGCATCGAAGGGGTTAACGGGAGCGGAAATCCATAGGTTAAAGGGCCGTGCAAGCGACCAATAGGCTCACTTGCACGGCCCCTTAACCCTTTAAAAAAAAGTTAACCCCTAACTAATTGAACAAGAAGGGAGACCCTCCCTGTTCTCCCTCCCTGTTCTCCCTCCCTGTTCTCCCTCCCTGTTCAATTAGTTAAATGTCCGTACGAGCGACTTTATTGGTCGCTCGTACGGACATTTAACCCGGCACAGACTAACTAATTGAACAGGGAGGGAGACCAGTGGCATCGGTCTCCCTCCCTGTTCAATTAGTTAAAGACCAGTGGCATCGGCAGGGCAAGTTGCAGCATTGGGGTTTTAAAACCCCAATGCTGCAATTTACCCTGCCGATGCCACTGATCTCCCTCCCTGTTCAGATAGTTAAATGTCCGTACGAGCGACTTTATTGTTCGCTCGTACGGACATTTAATTAATTGAACAGGGAGGGAGACCAGTGGGATGTGTCGGGTAAGTTCTAGCATTGGGGTTTTAAAAGTCTGCACGAGCGACCAACAGAGTCGCTTGTGCAGACTTTTAAAATCCCAATGTTGCAACTTACCCAGCAGATCCCGCTGGTCTCCCTGTTCGATCAGTTAATAAATGATAGAACAGGGAGACCAGCGGGATCTGCCGAACAATTACGGCACCAGGAGTATAACAGTCTGTACGAGCGACCCTATTGGTCGCCAGCAGGGGGCTCGTCTGCCATCAACCAATGGCAGACGAGCCCCCTGCTGACGACCAATAGAGTTGCTCATACGGACATTTAAACTCCTGGCGCCAGAGCGGCTTTAACCCCGTTTTAACCCCTTAACCGGGGAAAACGAAGAAAACCCGAGCACGAAGAATGTCCGCGAATATTCGCCCGAAGAGAAGACAGTACCAGGCGAATATTCGCGGAATACGAAGTTTTTTTTTTTGCCGAAGACGAGCACGAAGACTAACACGAAGAGCCCCCTGGTGCCCAAGTCTAGTAATCATTACTATAAAATACAATTATCTGGACAGACCTTTCAATTATGTCTATTGACAAGGCCACAAGGACCTGAAAGCTGAAAAATATGCAAGCACATAAAATATATGAAATCCTATATGCATCAGTGGCAGATCTATGCATTGCCTTCGCATCCATAGGCTTACCTGACAACTCTACAGGTGTAATGTACTTTTAGGCAAAGTATACTGTCTTTAAGGAAACCTGCTTTAAAGAAACTTTAAAGTTTTTCCTAGGGAGCCACAGTTACTTTCTCTTGGGCAGGCCCAGGCGGACCACTAGCCTTCATCGCTCCAGTAGAAGATCGGGTGCTGCAGTGTGCAGCCACTTGCTGGAAATGCCCAGCTGCACAGACCGAATATCCATCCGTCGGTCACCCTTATGTAATTTAGCAACTGCCAGACTTAAAGTGCCAAAACTGCTTCTTCATCTCTGGTCCAGCCTTGCTCTTTGGTGAAAGCAAAAGAGTTGAGCTGAAAGGAAGAAAAAGTAGTTACTAAGATGGAATGGTACTATGATGGGTGGGGAGATGAAAAAGAGGATGCTAGACATGGGGGTGCCACATGAACATGTTTTGCTTGAAAAGCCAATGCTTGCTAGATCCCCATTAACTTTATGCAATGATAAGTACACCCCATCATACCTTCCTCTATATATTTTTCCAAAATCACCAAATATTAAGCCTTTTTATGAATACTTCCATGTACATGTTAGCTGTTATTTGAGCAAGCTATAAATAGCTGAACCAAAGAATACGTTAAATACAGGTAATTTTAATGATTTTGCCAATAACATGGACTTCAAACCCCATAACTTCAATATCCATTATGAAGGGTCAACACTGGCAATTTTCTCATGTGTATGCTTCTCCTGCAGGAAGACCTTGGCTGGCCCTGTATAATGCATAGTTTAATGTGTAAGGAGACTTTGAAGAAATCTAATTAATTTAACTAGGCATTACATAGGACCAGGCAAGCTTTTCTTGCTGGAGAAGTTCACTAGGGTTGGACCTTCATAATGTATAGCAAAGTAAAAGAACTGAAACACAACTTTCATGCCTAAATTTATCAAGATCATCCATTTCCCAGTAAAATTAGCTCATAATAAAATATGAAGGACAATACTTTCTTTGGCTTGTATAGAACCATTTTTAGAAAAAATTAAATATGGAGCATTTGAACAAAACATATTTCATAGTTTGAACCTTAAGGGATTTGTTTCCTCATAGCAAACAGCATAGCTGTAAAATACTGCTGTTTCTTCCTTCGTTAGTGAATTAATTAAAAATGTTTCCCTGTGGTTTATTTATTGCAATACTTTAATTCTTATTTGTGGAATTCTGAACAGATTCTGGTTGTTTTTAAGCTAAACAGTTAAATGTGCATTTAATAGCCATATAAATCTATGTCGCTTAGGTTTAGTAAAAAAAAAAAAAAAGGTACTAAAGATTATTTTGTAATTCAAAGTTTATTTGTGTTTTCCCAAAAACAAGAAAATAAGAAAATTAAAAAGGGTACATAAGAAAACACCTGTAAGCCCACCGCCGGACTCTTGGGACATGTACTGACACTTTACGAGAATGCTCCAGGGCTACATGATTTTTCCAGAAATTTGGATATTATACACCCAAAAGAGACCCAAAAGGTAGGAAAGGAGAGACAGAGCGTCTCCGTCGCCTATACATGTCTTAATAAGATCTAATGTGTTTTTATGTGGAATAATTGGGTACCAAAGATTTTAACTGATATGTTAAAATAAAAGTTGCAAAATAGAAGATTGAAGATAGAAGAAAGAAAGGAAGGGCTGTCCAATTTTGGTGCATCTGTGTGAATTGTAGCCCAAGTTTCCTGTTCTTAGCTGACACACTTGTGAGGCTTCCGTGGGTGCTGCAAAGTCGCCGATCGGGGCGAATACACAGCAATGCAGCTGTTTAACAGCAGCCTGTAGATGTACGGGCTTTGTAGTCATCTGTGTTTTTCCACCCGGTATGACTATAACACCTTTCACCTGAACTCCTTATTTCCTGCTGTTACCCCTGTTTTCCACACGATATGTCTTTATCCTGCATGTCTCCATACCCTGCTGCTCTCAAAGGGTGCCCTCTATTCTAGCGTAATTGCATTTGTTAGCCAAGGTGTGAAACATCTGCCTCCTGTATGCAGAGCTTATCTGACCACTTGTGAGGCAGCCCTATAAATTCCTAGGCCTCACTCAAAAACAAGCTTGCTTGGAAATGTAGCTGCTGTGGCCTTACCCCAAGTGGACTCTTCATAAGTGGCCAGTTAAGAGTTACACTAGAGTTAAACTGGAGGGAAACAATGTACCAAGTACCACTGCAGAAAGCAGGATTTCGCCCGCGCCGCACCCCTCCCGTGGAATTCCCTTCCCCGTTCCGTTTAGACGTTGTGCCTCATACGCAACTTTCAAAACCTCTCTGAAAACCCACCTGTTCAGGGAATTGTACAACATTCCTTCCCATTACTCCCAACCATTATAATCAAGCGATCTAGACAATCAACAGCTTCAACACATCATCGGAACCAGATCAACTCATCCCCATCTAAGCTGTCCTCTCCTATTGTCTCACTTCCCCCTCAACCACCGACTAGATTGTAAACTCGCAAGATCAGGACCCTTTGCACCAGTTTGTTATTGTATGTGAAATTGTTGTACTGACTGTAACAGCGCTGCGGAATCTGCCGGCGCTTTATAAATAAGTGTAATGTAATGTGTTCCGATGAAGAAGCACGTATTTAATTAATTTACTCAAAATGGTCACATATCTTTATTCAAATAATAAGCTGACGAGCTCAGATATACAATGGATATGTGGAGATATCGTGGGACCTAATTAGATGTTCTCTCCTGTGAATGATGGTAAAACATGCAATATGTTACCACTTTAATTGTTATTTTCTATAATTTATCAAACGTTAAAATGTAGATTGTTGGTGCATGCTTGGATACCATGTCACATTTGTGAGGTAAAGCAGGTACATATTTGCATTCTGAATACAAAATGCTTTTTATTGTATTTTTTAATATAATATTGCATTATATAGTTATATAATGATGATGAGGTTTGAATCCTAATGTACTTTTGTACACTTTTAGCATTTGTGATGATTCTTAATCATGTATTTCTGGGAGCAAGTCGTTGTAACAATTATGCCAGGGGACATACTTTTCTTGTCTCCGTCTTCTATTTAAGAAAAGTATCTGTGAGCCAAAAATTAGGAAAGGCAGGACACATATTTTGCACTCATTTGGTAAAGATGACACCTGTGTTCAAAATGTTCACACTTTAAGCGTATCATTATGTGCTACATATGGCATTAGATACACCAATGAAAGTCTGTCTGGAGCTCTGTGATGATAGTTATATAGCCATATTTGAAGTGAGCCTTGCTAAAAATATATTTTCAATGGTTTGTTAACTCATTGTAGTTCTTTCTCATTACAAAACGGAATAACACAAAAGATTCATATTCACTTTTGGAATAATAAGTTAAATTTAATAAAGTTATGACTTTTGGTCCTAAAGTTACAAGTTACAGAGGACTTTTTAAAATACATCTGTCCCATATGAAAATTTTTAATAAATAATAATAATAACAATAGTAAATAATAATATATCAGTCATTTCCAATTATACTGTATGTTTCATTGATACACGTCTTTTATAATGCTTGTCAGGTGCTCTAATACATTGTTATGCACACTTTTGGTATTGTAACTCTTCGAGAATCATTTTGTAAATAATTAATGCAGCTATATATTTAGCTTTGTGAAAAGGGGAATTCTATCTTGAAGGTAAACATACATACCTTGATTTATTGGAAGGCAAACATTCATACTTAATAGCAAGCACAAATTGGGTTAACATCCAGATGTGTTGATATTGACCTTCACTGTGGCCTTAGGGGTCAGCAGAATAAGCTGTAGAGTTGTGTGACAGAACATGTTATAATTGGAGTACATAATGGGTCATAGTTTTGCATCCTAGATGTTTAATTATTTCTTAAGCACAGACCTGCTTTTTCGGAGATTAATTCAAACGAATGATTATAATTGAAAAATGCAAATTGAAAATTTTGACAACAGATAATACCAGTTGATCCATCATGTCTCCTGCTTGGGTTGCAAATTGATGAATCACAGCAATCATACTGAGTTCTAGTTTAATGATTCAGAGGTTTACATGTGGATTATGTATGGATTTCATGGGCTAATCGATGCAGTGTTTTATTTGTGTTATTTTTAGTTTGTCCTCCTAAAACGATATTTAAAGCATACAAAATAATTAGTTTAGCATTCGCTAGAAACACACAACAGTTTTAGAGGAGCGTGATCAAGGTGAAAATATAGACAAACATTGTTTTACATCAAGCTTGATGTGCATCATTTGTGTGTTGTATCTGACACAATCATGTCTAGGTAAAATATTTAATTATAAGAATATTATTTCAGTATTTTTGTGCTCAATCACTGTGTCACGGTCCCCACCCTTGCTCCACTACTTGCTTCTCTTCTCAGAACGGGTACACCTCGGCTGATGGCTACGAGCTGTCTCCACTTTTACCTGTAAATCAGCTAGCCCCTTCCTTGATGTGCTCTGGCTATTTAGCTGCTAAGGCTCAGTATCTCTCTGCCCTTGCGTGGTCTCTGACTGCATTGTGCCTTCTCCTGTAGACTGTGGTTTCTCTGTGTATGATCCTGGCCTGGCTGACTTCCCTTCTCCGGTTCCTGATTAGATTCCTGACTACGATGACATCTGGTATCCTGATCCTAGCTCATCTGACAACCTGTTCTGGCTTAAGACCCATGGTGTTGTATTAGACCACGCTTACGTTATTATTTTGTTTAGTTTGTTTTTTAATAAAGGTGATTTAACTGCATGCATCGTCTTATTATGGTTTGTTGTGCCTGACTCATTGGCCTTTTCATGTCATAATTTATGTAAAACACAGATCTGAAAATATATTTTTATAACTTTATTTAACCCAATTAGTCTTCATTTACATGTTTAAATGCTAAAGCCAAACAATAATTATTCAACCAAACATAACACATCGAGGATTGTTCCCATAACTCACATTCAAAGGGATCACAACAAATTGCTTTTTTGAGAGTATTATTTAACCTCGATATAAACACAGTTCCATAGATATTTGCAAAACCTCACATAGGTGATGCAAAGGATGCGAGATTCACATAAAGTATAAAGTATATAGTATAAGTATAATTGGATTCATGTTAATGTTAAATTTACAAATATGCCCATAAATTAATAATTGTAAGATTTCATTTTTGGTTCCAAAATCCCCATAAATTATCCATAGATATGTTTAAAGATGGGACATGCTAACTAATTTCTTCTTTGCTTAGGATTAAAAATATCTATCAAAATTGAATCCCCCCAAATACCTTCTTTATTAATAATACTTTTCACACGCATATACATTTAAAATATCTTTGTCCTTAAGATTATACTGATCTCTTAACACCAAAAAGGTTTTTATTCCATCTATAATCTATATGCAGACAGTTTTCAATAGAAGTCTCTCCCAAGATTCCATCTTAAGACCTGAAAATAGAAATTCCACATACCGTAAGGACATAACAAGTAAAAGATTAGATTAGAAAGACCTAAATCTCCACGGGTTTTTGCAGTAGCGTACCTAATGGGGGGGGCGTTCCACCCAGGGTTCCACTTGTCAAGGGGGTGCTCAGTGGGCCAGGGGCGGCCGAGTAGATGTCTATGTGGCCCAATGGCCTAACATCTTAAGGATATCTTAGTAAATAAATAGCAAATTTCTGAAAATAAATAAGATTTTAATGTATTAACCACCAAGGATTCTTTTTACTCTTCCATTTATCAATCCTTTTAGTTTGATATTAAGTAAATCATGATTAGCTTTAAAAAATGATCTAAATTAGTGGGGATATTGATAACCAAATATTTAAACCCAGTTTCTGGCCAGCTAAAGGAGGAGATGCTTTACTTCTTGAATTATATCTCTACTTTTATCTAAATGAATGTTAATATGACTAACTTAATCATTTTGCACACATTTGTCAAAGAATCAGATGAGAAAATACAATGAGGTTCTAGTAAGGAGAGTTTAGAGTGTAGCGGTACCAATGCAGTCTTTTTACTGGATTGGATTACCATGATAGCCATTTTACATAGGCCATATAGCAGCAGAACCATAGATCCTGGACATATTGTTTTAAATAAAATTCACCCAGACTTTATTTAGAGAACAATAAGTGCATCACAGCTCAAACACATCTAAATACATGTAAACTTATCTTTGAACAATCGAACCTGGAGAAAGTTTACAATCCTCTCCCTAATAATTTAGCACCTTTAACCTCAACTTTCAGATGGAAAAGAAATTCTGTAACGGTATGTTTCTGTTTGGGATTAAAGTAATACTTTGCTACAGTCGCAATGACAAACACCAAAGAAACAGAATCATTTAAAAATAAAACGCCTCAAGCTATCTTCTTCCGCTGCTTCCAAAACATATGGGAGTGAAATGTCCTCTGTGTTTATCATTGTTAAATTGTATTTTTCAACTTTGTGCTATACCTATATATTGGTTTACTTTAATTGATATGTACAGTATGGTACTTTCAATGAAACGGGGAAGGGGCCATTCATAGTCATCCACGATCAAAGAAAAGCTATCCGTTCCATGCTCAATGGCATTAGATTGTCAAATATACACCTGTGTGCCAGTGGCAAAAAGTAGGTAAATGATGTTTTGCATTCTTCATTGATTAAAATGGATGTAATAGAAGGTCAGGGCTGGGAGATGATGAGTGGAGGGATATATGGGCTCCATACCTCTGATCCCAATAATGTAGGCATTTAAAGATTAGAGTTGGTGACAAATATATTATATTTATATTATATCATTAAATGTAATCTACAGTCTTAATTAGTAGTAAAAAAATAATAATTTGATTTTAAAGGGACTCCAGTGCTTTTAAGCGCATGCAAATTTCACATACTTAGAGGCAGGTCTCATTTTCCAGCTACAATTTCTGAATTGGATGACATCATTTTGAAGTAACCTAAATTAAGGGCTACAAATAGGCCATCAGTTGTGTTCTTGATTGCCTGAAAACAAATAGTATAATGGTGGGGTTTTTTATTATTATTTACTTGACCTGATTTTGAAAAATGATGGACCTGTTTGGAGTCCTTTAAGAACTGGTGTCCTACACCCATGTTCTAAATGTTTCAATAACCAAGTGTAATCAATGTACTCTTCTACACTATATTTAAAGCATGATAAAGTGGCCTGTTTTGGAATTTGTAGTTGTTTAATTACAGCAGTACACTCCAAGACAACCAAAAATCAGATATGGCTTGATTGACACGTAGCAACCATCTGTAACCCTATACCAGGCATACATAGTTTTAAAACTTTTAATTTGAGATGCCACAGCTTATTAATGTTTTCCATTTCTAGGACTGTTTTTCCATCTTGTGTTACACTTTAATTATAAGACCAGTAACTATTTCATTTGCATGCACAAAGACTTAACGCCACCTGAGGGTGTGTTATTTCTGTGACTGCAGTATACGGACAGCTTGATTTATATCAAATAAACCTCTACTGCTTACCATGACACTTTGGATTGATTTACCGTTCCTCCTTAGGCCCTTTAGATGGATTTTGAGATTAATTGCAGTGTACCATATAAATCAAATATGTTCTTCAGAATATTTCATGTATCGTAGTACATTCTGGCAACACCAATCTTTAAGGTTTGGTCTTTGGCTAGAAATGGAATTACAAATATGATTGCTACCTGGATTTCCATAACATTTTACTGCATGAACTGGGCCATGAACTGATTCCCAGATTACATCGTAGTCTGTCCCTTAGGCTGTTTTTTTTTTTTTTAAAGTAATGAGCTACATGAATTGTAAAGTAAACTTGGCTCCTTTTTTTAGAGAAAGGCACGTAGTTTTTACAATCCAACAATTGGTACTTTGCATAACTCTGCTCACACTATTAAATTCACTCCTGCTGCCTTATCTCCAATCTCCAATACAATTCAACATCTAACCAAAAAACCAAGAACCTGTGGGGGTGTCACATTTTTATCTAAAGTACAAAAAAATATATATTTTTAATTTTTTCCCATATAAATTATATGGCAGAGATACCTCAAGATAAACCAAATGTCAAATACAAACCATGGGAACAAATACATCAAATATTATCTTATACAATTATATACCTTGTTACTTGTAGACAATGATGTAAGTGAATGTATTTGCAAATAATGATCCATCTACTGTAAGGATTGTATATCTAAATGACTCATATGATCTTGTTTAGTTAATTTTAATCATATATATAGCATATAAAAAGCAGCTATTAGATTTTGTTGAGAAAGTTGGTGCAATAGAAAAAACTCTGCAGTTTATTTTTTTAACAGAATGCTAAGAAGATTCTTGAGAAGTTTGTCATCTGGAGTTAAAGGTCCATACGGGCGACTCTATTGGTCGCTGACAGTGAGCTCCTCTGGAATCAACCAATGAAGGGCAGCTTCCTTTGATTGGTTGATGCCAGAGGAGGCCCCTGCCAGTGACCAAAAGAGTCGCTCATACAGACCTTTAACACCTGGAGCCGGGAGACCAATAGTCTCCCATTGCCAAATTGCTCTGAGGTGTAACTTGCCCTGTCCTGGTTGTCTAAAAAACTGCTAAGGGAATGTTAGTGTTGAAAAAAGGAAAGATAGGAAGTTCTGGAAATGTTGAGTTTTACAAATTGTGCAGTCATCCAGTTAGAGACAGAGGCAAGGCAGTTAGTTACACAATCTAAGAGGGAAGAAGAGAGATCAGGAGAAGATAGGTAGATTGGCATACAGTTGGTATTTTAAGTTAAAGGTTGAGATTAGTTTACCAAGGGAAGTAGTGTAAACTGAGAACAGAAAGGAATTCTAGAACCAAGCCTTGGGGTGCATCAACTGAGAAGGAAAGGGGAGAGGAAGTGTTACTGGAGAGGGAGATGCTGAAGTAAGTGGGTGGTACAACGTTTCAAAAGCAGCAGAAAGGTCCACTAGGAATAGCATAGCGTAGTGGACCTTTATTAGTGGGAAGGTCATTAGTAACTTTAGAAACGGTTGTTTAAATAGAATGTCGGGGCAGATTCCAGATTGAAGAGGGTCAAGTTATTTCATTGTATACAATTCGTTCAAGAAGCTTGGAGGAAAGAGGAAGTAGAGTGATAGGATGGTAGACAGATCAGTCAGGTCCATGTTCGAAGGGGGATGGAGCAGATCCAGCTAGATATAAGCCAATGTAGGGACAGGAGTAAATAAGAGAGACTGGGTAAGATGAGAAGGAAGAGGATCAAGGGGACACGTTGTCAGGTCCCATGTCCCGTGAGGTACCTGTATTAGGAACGAGGGAGGAGTCCACTATGCAGTCCAACATGACATATTGATGGGAGAAAGGAGTAAATCAGCTGAGAGTGTCTTAAGATTGAAAGAGTTAAGGTCTCTGGTTAGGTGAGGCTGTTGGGAGTAAAGGAAATGAGTAAAATAAAGGTCATACAAGTTATGTAAAATATCTGAAAAAAATATGGCTAGGTTAGGGTTTATTTGCTGAAACAGATGTTTTACATTATGCATCATCAGCTATTTATGCATAAGAAACATTACTGGGTTAACGTTAAAGTAACAGATCTGCTAAAGGTCTGAGAGCAGGGGATTGTAACTGTATAATATAATATGAACTTACTTTCTTCTTAAATGCTGAGTGTGGGGTGCTGAATCGAGAAGAACCATGAACTTATTTCCTATAATAGATATAACAACTAAGCACAATTAAGAGGGGGACACTAAAGGGTGCAAAATACTTAGGCTGACCCTGTTCTCAAAGAGAATATTTATCCACATCCTGCAAATTATTACTTATATTCTCTTTTATTCTCAGCTGTGGGATGTTTTCTCTGAATTATATTGTTTATGTTGGTTATTTGTTAGTTGCTGGAAAATAGTCTCTAGAAAATAGATTAGTTAAGAGCTCTTGCTTTTAAAGGTAATCCACTTCTCATTAGAAGGATATAGTTACAGAAGACATATATACTTTAAGAATTCACTCTGCCTCCCTAAAGTCAGCTATAAAAGGGCTGAATAGTGTCAAAGCGGAACAGTCTAATCCCATCTGTGCCACAGACTTTAGCACTGTTACAGTAAAATTAGATTTAACAATCATTAAAGTAAAAAATTATTCAAGACTCTGATGCCTTGAAATGAAATATACATTGCTGTCTGTGAGCAGAAACTGAATATATTGTAACAAATAAAAAATGTAAAGAAATATGCTCAGCAGATTTATATTGCTAAGGATTTGTTCCAAGCAACCGTTCAGACTCAGAAAGGATTGTAAAAAATATATTTGAATTTCCTGCAAACATTCTTAAAAAATGTTATTCTGTTGAATACTCCAAAAGCTACTGGATGGAGAAATTCTATAGTGGTAGTCACTTTGTTGTTTGCATCGAATGGCCATGTGTTACTTCATGTTCATATATAAATAGTAGAATGTACAGTATATCAATAGGATACTATGGGCCTCTTGTCGTTTTCTTTCCTCTCATTACTTGGTATGATCTATGGTGCAGTCTTTCTCTTTCTTTATAGCTTTGACTTTTCACTGATCAGCACTGCTAGCATGTTTGTATCAAGTGATTGCTAATGGTACCCAACTTCACAAGCCATTCTTACTGACTGCTGGTACTCACAAAGATTAGAATCTAGCAGGTTACATGCTTATGTTAGTGTTGCAAACTAGTAAAAAGTCAAAGCTGTGTTCTAACCCAGATTGTGGTAATTGGGTTTTGTGAAATGGGTATAGGTCTAAAGAGTCTTAGGTCTAAAAAGTCTTAGCCCGTGATCACTTATTGGTCAGTTGACTGAATAAGGAATATGACAGATGTATTTTCAATGTCTCATGTCAACAATTACATTCATCACTTATTTCCTCAAAATATTTAGAAGATATTTTCCAAATGTTTATACAGGCTGCCACAAATACCTTAAAGAGGATTGGATTTTTTTAAAATGTGTGCATAATCTCTTCTGCCACAATCTATAGGATATGTATTGGGCTCATAGCAGCCAGAAAGCTTTAATCAAAGTTATTATTCTTTCTCAAGTGATCCCGGTATTCATATATAATTTTCTCTTTATATTACCAATGTTTTTTCATTATTTTAATCAGTTTTAATGTAACAAGAATAACACTGTATTGTATAACCTGTTGATAGGTTGACTTGGAATTTGAATTGAGCCACTTTAAAATCTAGTAGATTATTTTCCCATTGGTTATTATTATTATGGGTAATGATAATTCCCATGTTGATATACTTTTTACAATTTTCCCTCTATATTACCAATGTTTTTTTATTATTTTAATCAGTTTTCATGTAACAAGAATAACACTGTATTGTATAACCTTTATTAGGGAGTGAGTGAGCAAGAGGGTAAGGGGGGGAGTATGTATGTTTGTATGTATGTATGCCAGAGTATGTACAGTATAAGTGTTTGTTAGCATGAATATATAATTGTGTGTGTGAGCGCAGGTGTGTGTTAGGATGTAAGTGTTTGAGCATTAATGTGTATGTTAGCATTAATGTACAGTATATGTGTGAGATGGAGTGTGTATATAGTCAGTATGCATAAGTGTGTGTTAGTTTGTGTATGTGTGTGTGAGTTATTACTGGGGGGCAAGGGGCCACTGAGGCTGCTTGGCTTTACCTGCCCCCAGCATCAGAATGTGCCAGCCCTCTCCTGCTTCTTGTGTACAGATTATTTAAACCTACAAATTGGCACAATTCATTTCTTGCAGTTTGGTGAAATGTTATCATTTAATATCAGCAAAGTTCAAAATATTGGTGCCAGATTGTCAAATGTTCTCATAGCAACCCACAGTCTCATAAAAAGATCATCTGGTATGTCAGCTAGTAAAATGTTGTGCTTTTATTCTGACATATCAGGTTTTCTCTGTGTGGGTGTTCCTAGTGATATAGTTCATGCAGATTAAATATCTGAAAATACAACAATGCCAACAAAAAAACAATTCTTAATGCCACTCTTTTCCTTCTGTATGAATCATGATTTAAGTACACTTTATGATGTTTATTATAGAATGTCAACTCTTTAAACAACGGCCTTTATTGTGAATCATCTTAAGTGAAAGCAGAGTTCATTCAGCAATTTGCAAATTGTCAGAACCAATGCTGCTGTTAAGTGGATACCAGTACTTACGAGCAGATTAAAAAGATAAGACTCGAGCATGAGCATTTAGACCATTTTGTCCAATTCAACATATAGTGAGTGGACCCAAATGCATTTAATTTACATAATATGTCGAAACCTAATAACTATAGGCACTAGACTGGGGCAAATTGATAAAAAAATGATTCAGATTGATTTTTTGTTTCGTTTTTGGTCCATATCTTTTCAGGCATTGTTCCAGATGAAAATTGGAGGGCTTTTTTACACACAAAATTTGTTGTCATTCACCCTCATTCACTCTCTCATGTTTTTTGCACTCTCTCCCACATTAACATTCTCTCACACTCTAATTCACTCTCTCAGTATGTCTCCCTACCTTCTCCGCTTCTTTCTTTTTCTTCATCCGCTGCTCCAGGTGAAATTCCACAAAAGATCAGAGTCTCCAGACACACCCTTTCCCTTGATTGGAGGAACAGAGGAAAGGCTGTGTCTGTTGCTCCACCCTTTTGTGGAAGTCCAAAAAGAGTCCAGAATAATACAGATAGATTCACAGAGAATGAAAGGTACATAAGCACTTTGCTTTCTCAGCGAATCTGGCCTCTCAGTGAAAAGGGTGCAGCCTCCAAACACACCCTCTCCCCATTCCTCCACCCGGGTTCTCTATTGTATAAAGGAGTTATTGACAGGGTTAAGAAAATAAAGTAATCAAACAGAAATTAATGTTTAAAAGGTTGATTACTGTGTTGCCCTAAAATCTGTAACAAACTTTATTTACAGCTTGCCTGGAAAATATATTTTATTATAATGTGATTTTAAATATATGCAGTATTGAGGCATGTGAATTTTTTTCAAAATCTTAGATCAATAGCAAGTATAGTGTTAAAAGAGCGTGTTAATGTTTGAAAACTGAGCAAACTGTGATATCTGGTGATAAGCAGGACTAAGCATTGTTTATAACAGTATATAATTCACAGGTTTTGCTACCGAGTGCTAGAAAGGCCTGTGGCCTTCGTCTTTCTATATTTATTGTGCATCACAAATAAAACTGTTAAAATGTAGCATCCAAAATATTCGTGCATTTATTTTTTGTAAGAAAAGCAATAAAAACGACTGATAACCATCTGCTTAAGCTGTGTCTGGTTTTTTTTTCATGAGAAGGTGTTAATAACATTTGGCGACAGCATATAGAAATATTCACACTCAATGAAAGTGTGAAAGGGTCTAATAGTGATATGACTGGAAAACTTAGCAGTTTTAATTTGTTTTGTGGTAATTCTGGTGGCTGAAAAACAGTTAACATCAAGTTGCTTCATAACAGTTAACTACAGATTCCCCAATTAAATCTAAAATAGATGATCAAAATAAATAGGACATAAGACTAACAGCAAATAGGCTAATATGTAAAATTAACTGGCCTATGTTGATCCAGCTATAAATCTATTAACGTTGATAAGCTATTGCACAAATGGTTTTCAACAAGAGAACGTCTCTTGCATATTAAACATGGACAGTTTGAGACATTTTTTATGTCCATATATGTTAATAGAATAATCATCATATTTCAGCTTTGTAATTCACTTCATTGTGTATAGCCAGAGTACAAAATGGCCATCAGTGTGTACTGGCAAATCTCTTGATAGTAGAATCTCTAACCTTTTTTTTATAAAACACAAAAACACACCAAAAAAATTATACAATTGAACAAATATAATTTTAACGAAAGTCAGGTAATGTGCCAAAGAGTTACTGGGTTACTGAGTTACTGGGTGTCCAAAGTTCTGTTAAATTACCTATAGGACAGCAAATTTACACTGTTACACAGGCTGTACACTCACTATTTTACATTGTAGCAGAGTGTTATTTCTTCAGTGTTGTCACATGAAAAGATATAATAAAATATTTACAAAAATGTGAGGTACTTTATGTTTAAAAACATATTACCTTTTATACCTATGTATCATCAAAATCAGAAATACAAATGTTGATACATAAAAACACTTTCTTTGAAAAGAGGTGAGTCTGAGTTATAAGTAATTAATCACTTTTTAAATTAGAAAATAATTCAACAAGTAAAGTTTTTCTATATAGTTTAATATTAAAGAATATAGGTTGTTATTCAGGTAGCATAAGATACAGAATTATGGTATTAACATTATCTTTCCTCTGCAGTTGATTGCATATTACAAAAATTAATGTTTCGGACACATTGATATCAGTCAAAGACCTGGACCTGAGTGGTAACAATATGATCATTTGTTTTCTAAATGTATACTTTAAGATTGTATGAAATCAGCAGGTCAGCTAATCATTTATGTTAACAAAGAAGTCTATATTGCACACGGCTTAACCTGCTAATAATGTGTGGTGCTTCCACGTTGTTTATTATGATATCATTGGTCATACGGTATAATGATATTATACTGTCAATCATAGTAAATAATATACAAACCACAATCACTATTCTCACAAGTCATTTTATCACTAAGAAAGATGTTCCAGGGTTGCTGTAAGAGTGCAGGAAGACACTAAAAAGCCTGTCGTTAATAATCATTGAAGCTTGGAACACACATAAAGAGATTAGTAGGTTATGACTCTTTTCACACCAGCCATAGTTTGTTAGTGATTTATTAAAATGTTACAATTTATTTATTTGTTACTAACATATCATTCTAGTGAAACATGATTTACTACATTCCCAAAATACACTGTAAGTTCCTTATCAGCCAAACGAACGGTTACTTTCTATAAGTAACTAAGAATGATTTTTTTAAAAAAATGAAGTATTTACAATGTACTTGTTTGAAAGCTACAACTCCTCTTAATAAATGTAACCAATAAATGTGGCTTTATGTATATCTAGATTGCACAGGAAGCCCATGTAGGTCACAATACACATCACAGGGTTGACAAACATGGCCAATCTAGGCATAAATTCTAGAGTTCCACAAATGTCTTTGCTTTTTGTATTTTACAGCTCTGGTGACACTCATTATCAGTTTGCACGAGGGACATGCTTTTATTGATGGGGGTCCACATGAGGCATCACAATGTCTGGTGCCTGTATGTTAGGAGGTGTCATATGTTTTTTATGCATGCTGACAAGCATAGCTATAGGTCAGCTGCCAGCATACAGGGACTTTTATCATTTAAAAAATGATACTATGTCAACTGGCAGCTATTCGAAATGCAAGCTATGCGATGCACCATCTGCTGCTGCCATATAACTATTTTTTGGTTTTGCACAACAATGTTGTGGATGATTTGGTGATTCATACGAAACCCTAGAAACAAGGCAAGACTCGCGAAGCAGAAGAAAACAAAGCAAAAAGCTGCATAATTTGCAAGCCCTTCCACTCACACTCTCTCATACTCTCACACTCTCATTCTTGTTTTATCTTCAACCATCACTCCTGTGTTTCAATGGCATGTTGTGTTAGCTAATCCAACTTTAAGTTTAAATGGTAATTGATCATTAGAAAACTCCAATGTGGCCCCATGTGTGTCTATATATGTATATATATGTACATATATACATGTACACAATCCACTTGTGTCCATATTGTGTCTTAATTCAGTATCAAAAGTTATCAACGCCGCTTGCAGACAGCCAATAAATAATGATCCATAATAAGCAGGCACTCACTGGACTTGTAATCTTAGAAAATCAGATAATTTATTCAGTTTGTCAGAACATCATCATCCACATTTCGGTCTGGATATCAGACCTTTATCAAGATATTCTCAATGGCTAAATGAGCCATTTAAATACACACAGAAACGCATCAGCAAGTAAATGTTTGCTTAATACACTTGTGTATCATACCAATCGATCACTGCTGACATTGACTTCTGACAAGTTAACATACCAACATGTATATTCATGTACAGAAAGGTACTGCCTTAAGTTATTATGGAGACCAGAAGTGCTATCCTCGCTAACGTAAATCTTCCTATTGTATACGGTGGAACCAAAAACCAAGCTGCAATCATCCTTATATAATATTGGTTACCCGTTACATGTGACATTGTCCCATAAAGGAGATACATCAGAACCACTCAACATGTTGCAACTGTACATATTACAAACATTACCCATATTTAAATAAAAACAAAAAACAGGCACTGTATATGAAATGAATGAGACGTTAAAAAAGAAGAGAAAGGTAAATATTAATTCAGGCTCAGAGGGGTAACAGTATACAAATTTCTAATCCAACAGCATTCATACAGAAGGAGCAGATGAGATCTATCACCCCTCTAGTAGAAGCAGGCATATGATCCACAGCAACAAAGCACAGTTGGCACAAACAATGACTCTTTTGTAAAAAGAATGTCTCTACTGGTTTATCTGGTTTCTCATCACAATATGCGGTTACGATTGATGATCTGCGATCCCCAATTCAGTCACGTAGCGTTAAATCAGTTTCCGATGTTTCCGATAAATCTGTTGGACTTGACCACAAGAGCCAGCCTTCGCCCTCATGTGCATTAATGAGCCTTGGCCGCCCACTGACCACTTCAGACCGGGAACACCTCACAAGAGCTGCAGTTTTGGAAATGGTTTGACCCAGTCATCTAGCCATCACAATTTGGCCCTTGTCAAAGTCCCTCAGATCCTTACGCTTGCCCATTTTAGTGCTTCTAACACATCAGTTTTGAGGACGAAATGTTCCCCCAGATATGCCACTCTGCCCCCACTGATATGCCTTATACTCCCTATATGCAATTCTGCCTCCCTGATATGCCGTATACCCCCTTTATGCCACTCTACCCCCAGATATGACACTTTGCCCCCTTTATGCCTTATATCCCCCTATTTATCACTCTGCCTCCCTGATATGCCTTATCACCCATATTTATCACTCTGCCGCCTGATATGCCTTATACCCACCTATATACCCCACCACTTGCCGATGCATCCCTAGACTTATCCAGACTCTTTGGTGTCAAGTGGGGGCAGATGGTAGTCGTCTGTGCAATCCTCGCAGACAGCCTCCGCCGCTGCTGGCCGGTACTTCCGCCGGGGCTTTTATGACTGGAAGGTCACGGCGGTGCTCCGTTATAGAACCCCGGCAGAAGTGTCGGCAAAAGCGGAGGATGTCTGTGCGCATCGCGTAGATGTCCACCGGCTATCAGAGAGGAGGATACAGGTCCCCTGCAGCGCTGCGGGGGATCCGTACTTTAGTGTGGTAGTCACACCTCTATTTGAGGTCTGATTATAAGATGACCTGGAATATAAGATGAGGGGTATTTTTCAGAGCGTTTGCTTGTCTTATAATTGAACAAATATAGTATATACAGTAAATACAGATATATATATATATATATATATATATATATATATATATTTAATGTGTGTGTGTATGAGGTTCATTTTCACCTTTAATCCCCCTGCCCCTCCAAATTCTTCTCACACAGGCTGTGACCTATACCTAATTAGTCTCTATCATTCTGCTTAACCCTTATACTGCTTCTCATGTCTTAGATTTTTTATGGTTAGTTTTGCTTTTGACTTGATAAAGGGAGGTTAATGTCAATCTCAAAGGCTTTTCTTTAAATTGCAATATGAGTCCAATAAAAAGGTATTATTCTATATTGCAGCACTCCTTTTTTGTTCAATTTACACTACTGGACTAACATTGCTATTGTAAGCTCTTTAATTACTTCTAATACAAATATTATTAGTACTCAGTTCCACTTGGTTTTATAATTTGTTGCACTGAAAATACTAACGTAACAATTTGTGCCTCTTCCTTACTATGATCAATAGTTCTTTTAAATGTAAAAAAGCCTGTTTATGAGTTTAAAATTATATTAGCAGAAATTGTTTTTTTTTCTAAACACTGTCAAAAGGTGAACACTGAATTACTGCATGCTAGAGTGTTCTAGGACAACATGGTTTATAGTAATTATGCTTTTATTCCTGTGCAGTGGATACCTAACATTTATAAACACTCATTAAAATTCATTGAAGTGATAAAAACAATGTGAAAATTAATTTACACAGTATAATCACGTATCAGCATTTGATAAAGTTTTATGAACTGTATCAATGTTGACATGAAAATAACAAAAATTATTATGCTACCATAAAGTAGAAGCCTGGATAATATGAAGAAAAGTGATAATAAGCTAGTATGAAAGAGTCAAGAATAGGAATCATAAAATGATCTGCACACAAAAAGAAAAAAGAAAAAGGAGCATGCCGATTAACACAGTTACCTTGGTGTTTGTTCTTGTTGTTTAAACTTAAAAACTAATTTTGTTTCCTGCTCTTTTGATTCAGAAGAAATCCAGGGGGCTTTTTTTCTGAAACAAAATTCATCATTTTTTAGCACTCGTTCTCACTCTCTCCCTACCTTCTCCGAAAACCACTTTCCTGTGTCTGCTGTCCTGTTTACAATTTCTGTCTGCATTCTTCTCACCTCTTGCACCAAAAGACCAAATGGACCAAAAACGATTTGGACAAATTTTTAAATTGGTCCATTAGTTTTCGGACAACGAATTCCATTTTCAGCCGTTTCGTTTCAGATGAAGATCAGAGTGCTTTTTGCATTTGGAAATGAAATTCTTTGTTACATTCACACTATCATGATCTTTCACAATCTCATTTACTCCCTCTCATGGGAGTTCTTTCACACTCTCATTTACTCCCTCTCCCGGAGCTCTTCTGCTGCCTTCCCCCACGCCATCCTCACAAGCTGCTAAGACTAAGTCAGAGTGCTTGGACTGCAGGTGCACGGGTCAATGGTATGTGCAATATGCCAGGTGTTTATTTGGTACTGGACAGGGGGCACGCGCAATGTGGAGACATCTGTTACGCAAAGTACAGTGCTCCCCTGCAAGGAAGCTATTTCTTTTTGCAATGATGATCTAGCACCTGTGGTTTCTGAAACCCTGTCAATAAGGAGAAACCTCTTATCAACCACCTAAATAAATACTTCTGTTTTTTTTTACAGATAAAGATGAAGAGACCACGGAGATATGTAAAATATATTTGTTTACAGAGGGAAAAAGCTCGACTTGAATTATCCAAAGTAAAAACAGATAAATCCATGGGACCCAATGGGACACATCTAATGTTATTAGAGCTTCAGAAAGACAAGCCCTACATTTTAAGAGAAAGGGCTACATGACTAGGTCTATAATGACACTTGTTAAGGTGTTAAGGGGGTTACATGGGGGTTGCTGGGTAATGTTGCCCGGCCTATAGGGAGGGGTCACAGTGGCTATTTATGTGGCATTTTCCCACCACTGGTTTAGTTGCTGTTAATAGCAGTGTGCTACAGTAATGTTTGCAATAACTGACAATGAGTCTTTTACATGAAATATATTTTCAAGGTCATGCGACAACATTTCAATCGGATTCAGGTCAGGACTAGCCAAAACCTAAATTTTGTTTCTTTTGAGACCTTCAGAGGTAGTCCACCTACTTGTGTGTTTCAGATCGTTGTCCTGCCACATAACCCAACTAGGCTTGAGTTTTATGTCACAAACTGATGGTCGAATATTCTCCTTCAAGATTTTCTGGTAGAGCGCAAAAGTCATGGTTCCATCAGTTATAGAAAGTTGCCCCCATACTGAAGCAGAAAAGCAGCCCCAGATCATCACATTACTATCATTGTACTGTCGGTATGATATTCTTATTGTGAAGTACTGTGCTTTACGCCAAATGTAATGAGTCCCGTTTTTGGGCAGCTTTGGTTTTTGCCTTGGAACTCTCTAATGGATGGCATTCTGCACAGTCCATTTCTTGTGAACACTGACCTTTACTGAGACAAATGTGACTTATAGTTCTTTATATTAGTTAGGTTCTTTTGTAACATGCTGGATGAGTTGTGGATGCACTGTTGGAAGAATTTTGGTAGGCTGGCCACTGTTCGACGTTTTGTCCATTTGTAGGCAATGACTCTCACCATGGTTCACTGGAATCCCACAGCCTTAGAAATGGCTTTGTAACTGATAGTCTCAAACACTTTCTCTTCTGCTCTTACATCGTGGCATCAGACCACAGAAACTAGATAATGGTGTTAGAAGTAGTTTTTTAAGTAAAACACATCTGGCTGTGTCTGGTACAGGATATGAACAGTGATGAAGCAGAGATAGTGGCCACCAAGTCTAAAGGTCACATGCAGTGACATAATGTGTACCATAGCTCCAAAAGTATTATTAAATCCGAGTAGAAGTAATAATAAAAAACTATATCTGCCTCAAAAGTCACAAACACACCTCATCCAAATCCACCTTGGCCCCATAAAAGTGGTGCCACTGCTTATGAACTTTCTCATTCAGTGTTGAAAAGAAAAAATTCAAAGAATAAAAAAATCACCTGCTGTGGAGGCCACTACCATATGGTCATCTGCACCATCCATGGCACCAGTACCAGTGTCTATCTTCTTCACCCAGTGCTGTTAAACATATAGTTTGGTTTAGGCATATGAGTAGTACAGTAAACCAAATTGCAGCTCACAAACTTAATGGTAATATTTGCTTGTATCCAAGTAGAGAGAAACCCCTAGGCATATGAAATATTTGCAAGACAAGCAAATTAAGTTTTTGTGATTTATTTTATTTAGCTATGTATTATTTATAATAATTTCTTCTCATTTTTTTCAGTATATAACTGTGTGGGTGCACTAAATTAGAAAGAGAGGAGTTAAAGTTGGATAAAGATATAGCAAAATGCTAAAATATTTTCCCTACATACTGTATATAAAAATGCTTTCCTTAAAGGTTTATTTATATTTAAAAGCTTTTGCTAAACATGTTTACATAATAAAGATGGGGTACTTTAGAAAATATATCACAAACTTTTGCAGTATGGTTTGGCAGTTTTGAGATTGAGAGTATGTATGTATATATATATATATATATATATATATATATATATATATATATATATAATAAATTATATATAAGGATCCAGCTGTAAGGCTTGGAGATCCAGTTTTGCTTCCAGTAGAAAGGTTACAGATATGTCCCTAAACATGGTTTATTGATTATTTGTGTCACAGTGTTAAAATGTTTTCAGCTCAAATCGCATAGAACACTATTAATTATCAGATGTATATGATACCTTAAAAAACAAAGACATCAGAGCAATATAGTAATTCTTTTCCTAATGTAAGGTTTGCTATGCCATTTTGTTCACTTGCAGTTGGATTCACATTTGTGTTCAAGGGAAACAAGCAGATATCATTGGTACACAGTGCTAGATGTACCACAACAAATTTCCAACTAAAAAACATAATCAATCAGATGGCTTTATGTCCAGAGACTGTGTCTTAGGCTTATGTTTCTTTGGCTTTTATTCATGACCCCTATCTAACCATTGGATGTCTCTTCATGGTGAACAGAACAAGTAAATATATCAGTATTTATTTATCCAAAGCTTGTCATTTTGCTTATAGAAACATCTTCAAGGTGCAGGTCATTAAAATCAGAAATATATGATCAATAACAGTAAGAGAGAACAGTGATAATCATGTACATCCTTATGTAAACAAAATGTAGTATGCTCAGTTCTAATAATAGCTGAGCTTTTAATGATTTCATCTTTTCACCTGATTTTCATCAGAATTTCAGGCTATAATCTCTTTATCTCTCTAGCTCTCAAGTAGCAAAATGACTACTAATGAGCGTTTACATTAAATGTTTAGAGCAATGCATTATACACCTTCTTTGAATTCTGTGGTTTTATATATCAGGACATAATAACAATAACATCTGTTCCTTAGCAGGTCTAAAAATTGGGTAAATACAACCTCAGATGAACAACAACACATATTACACTGTGTCATGATTTATTCAACAAAAATAAAGCCAAGATGGAGAAGCTATGTGTGAAAAACTAAGTACAGCCTTACTAGTTCCATAGGAATTAAGACGCTAAGCAGCAGACAGATGTTGTTAATCAAATGCCCTTGATTAATTGATCATCAAGTGTGACCACCTTTATAAAAGCCGAAGTTTTTTAGCACTTAAAGTGTGTGTTCTTAAAGAACTAATTGATGCTGCCCATCAACCTGGTAAGTGTTATTAGTCCATTTCCATGGACCATTTCCATAAGGTCCATCTTTCTAAAATGAAAAAGAATGTTCAAAAGTGAAAAACATTCTTCCCAGCAAATTCACCGCAAGGCCAAACCGTGCAATGGTATATCTCAGGCTCTACAGGCCTCAGTTAGCATGTTACATTTTCAAGTTTCTAATAGGAGAAATTCAGAAGGGTTTGGCCATGCATAAATAATAATTAAATCAATGATGAGAAGGGACATTTCACAATCTTACAACTCATATTTTATTGGTTAATTTTTGGCCCATTTGTTTTTAGGTAACAAATTTCATTCCTTGCCCATTCGGTCACACCCCAAAAATACAGGGGGGCATTTTCAATTTGGGAACAAAATGCATTGCCCGGTGCCCACATTCACTATCATTCACTCTCACTCACGCTCTTATTTTCGCTCACTCTCACCCTCTCTAAATTTTTCTCTATGTCAACCATCTCCACTTCTGTCGACCACTTCTGCATCTTCTTCCACAACAAATTCTTCCTCATCTTTTATCTTCTCCCTTCTTTTCTATCTTCAGTTACATCTCTGTGGACATAACCTGGCAGGAACCTCCTCCAAAATTATGTCGCTTGTGGCGATATCCTCTCCCTGATCCTTCAATCCGTGAAGAGCACATCATCAGAAACGCCTTCATTTTGCCCTCACTTGAACTGAGGATTGGTGAGAGGACATCACACCATATTGTGAAGGCAAAATGGCAGCACTTTCAGTGACGTCCTCTCCCTGGGTTGGAGGAGATTGAAGATAGCAGAGAAGGGACAAGATAGAAGATGAAGAAGATGTGGAAGCGGAATTGGTCAGCAGAAGCGGAAGTGGTAAGCAGAGAAGATAGGGAAACATAAACAGCATGACAGAGAGTGAACAAGAGTATGAGAGAGTGAGTGTTTTTGTCAGACATCACCCAGAGTCCCACAGACCGCAAGCGTGGCTGCCCCTTTAAGAGGCCTGGCTGGACTTAAACTCACTGTGTCATCACCATGTTCTGTTATGGACTGAACCCCGCTTCTCTCACCTGGCCTCATCGTCAGACTTTAAAAGATCAGCCTCCCCTCGAGCCCAGTATCTGGTTGTTGTTTTTGCTTCTGGATATGCTGTGATTATATGCCTGATTTCCTGGACTTTGACCTCTGCTTAGGATTGGCTCTGCTTCTGGATATCCCCTGTCTGTACCGCGTACCTGTTTTGCCCCCATGCACACTCTCACTGCTCAAGTGTACTGTCACTCTGAGCAGTGTTATCTTGCAAAGGTGTGCGCCATCTCCCGCAACTGGTCTCCGGCTCCTGGTAAGTCCTGACAGTTTTGCTTTGTTTCCGAATGATTTGGGAGGGGCCTGGCCTCTTTTACGGGGCTTCATATGAATCGCTGAATTTACCAAGATTCAGTAACTTCGCAATTTGTACTAATCTGAATGCCCAAGTCTAAAATACAGTGGGGCAAAAAAAGTATTTAGTCAGCCACCAATTGTGCAAGTTCTCCCACTTACAAAGATGAGAGAGGCCTGTAATTTTCACCATAGGTACACTTCAACTATGAGAGACAGAATGGGGGGAATACAGGAAATCACATTGTAGGATTTCTAATGAATTCATTGGTAAATTCCTCGGTAAAATAAGTATTTGATCACCTACAAAGGAGCAAGATATCTGGCTCTCACAGACCTGTAACATCTTCTTTAAGAGTCTCCTCTGCCCTCCACTCGTTACCTGTGTTAATGGCACCTGTTTGAACTTGTTATCAGTATAAAAAACACCTGTCCACAACCTCAAACAGTCACACTCCAAACCCCACTATGGCCAAGAACAAAGAGCTGTCGAAGGACACCAGAAACAAAATTGTAGACCTGCACCAGGCTGGGAAGACTGAATCTGCAATAGGCAAGCTGCTTGGTGTGAAGAAATCCACTGTGGGAGCAATTATTCGAAAATGGAAGACAGACAGGACCACTGATAACCTCCCTCGATCTGGGGCTCCATGCAAGATCTCACCCCGTGGTGTCAAAATGATCACAAGAACGGTGAGCAAAAATCCCAGAACCACACGGAGGGACCTAGTGAATGACCTGCAGAGAGATGGGACCAAAGTAACAAAGGCTACCATCAGTAACACACTACGCCGCCAGGGACTCAAATCATGCAGTGCCAGATGTGTCCCCCTGCTTAAGCCAGTACATGTCCGGGGCCGGCTGAAGTTTGCTAGAGAGCATTTGGATGATCCAGAAGAGGATTGGGCGAATGTCATATGGTCAGATGAAACCAAGGTAGAACTTTTTGGTAGAAACTCAACTCGTCGTGTTTGGAGGAGAAAGAATGCTGAGTTGCATCCAAAGAACACCATACCTACGGTGAAGCATGGGGCTGTTTTTCTGCAAAGGGACCATGACGACTGATCCGTGTAAAGGAAAGAATGAATGGGGTTATGTATCGTGAGATTTTGAGTGAAAACCTCCTTCCATCAGCAAGGGCATTGAAGATGAAACGTGGCTGGGTTTTTCAGCATGACAATGATCCCAAACACCCCGCCCCGGCAACGAAGGAGTGGCTTCGAAGAAGCATTTCAAGGCCCTGGAGTGGCCTAGCCAGTCTCCAGATCTCAATCCCATAGAAAACCTTTGGAGGGAGTTGAAAGTCCGTGTTGCCCAGCGACAGTCCCAAAACATCACTGCTGTAGAGGAGATCTGCATGGAGGAATGGTCCAAAATACCAGCAACAGTGTGTGAAAACCTTGTGAAGACTTACAGAAAACGTTTGACCTCTGTCATTGCCAACAAAGGGTATAAAACAAAGTATTGATATGAACTTTTGTTATTGACCAAATACTTATTTTCCACCATAATTTGCAAATAAATTCTTTAAAAATCAGACAATGTGATTTATGGACTTTGCTGTCTCACCTATGGTGAACATTACAGGCCTCTCTCATCTTTGTAAGTGGGAGAACTTGCTCAATTGGTGGCTGACTAAATACTTTTTTGCCCCACTGTATATACTGTATATATATATATATATATATATATACATATATATATATATATATATATATATATATATATATATATATATATATATATATACATATATATATAATTACAAACAAAGTGTTCCCACTAAATATACTATTTACCTAGGACATCTTGAAGGTGATATATTGTTATGGAAAGGGATTTTGGTGCAAAGCTTAAAAACAAGGTATTATTACTATGGCAACAACTTTTCCAACTTTGCACCAATATCTATTTTCAGGGGTGCAACTAAAAACTAGGGCCCCCCAAATTTAACTGCTAGTCTGTGCCATCATTGCCCCCACACAACTGGTCTGTGCCTTCTTTGCACGCCCTTCCAACACACAATATATTCAAACACACTTACACAAATTACACACACTTAATCATATTTACACACACACTCCATCTCATCCAACTTACACATTTACACACCCATGCTCTCACACACACATACACATGCATGCTTTCATACACACAGGTAAACATGTATACTCACACACACAAGTACACATGCTTGCTCACACACGCACACACACACACACACACACACAAGTAGACATGCATGCTCATACACACACACACAAGTACATATCTCTCTCTCTCTCTCTCTCTCTCTCTCTCTCTCTCTCTATATATATATATATATATATATATATATATGCATGCAAACACATATACATATATCCCACATCCCACCCCCACTTACCTCTCACCCCTCCTGTAGTTTCCTCTCCTGCTGCTCGTGCACAGTGTGTGTAAGCAGCCTCGGTTTCACCGTTTCAAAATAATTTCGGAAGGGCCCTTCCGACCTGGATCGGTCCAGTTCAGGTCAGAAGGGCCCTTTCTAAACAATTATATACCGGAAGAAAGGGTCCGACCGCTGCGGCCCCATGTAGTTATGCCAGTGATTATAAGACGACTCTATAGGAAAAAAGTTTTACTAGTAAATATAAATTCACGTAAAGTATTTTTTCATATTTAATAAAAGCTATGATTGAGAAAAAAAAATTTTTTCTTTTTATTTCTTTTTATTTGCCAACCTGCCTCCCCCAGTTATGCACATCTGCCCCCAGGCTTGCCACTCTGCCTCCCTGATATGCCTTATACCCCCTATACGCCACTCTGCCTCCCTGATATGCCTTATACCCTCCTAAATGCCATTCTGCCTCCCTGATATGCCACTCTGCCTCCAGAAATGCCTTTTAACCCCTATATGCCACTCTGTCTCCAGAAATGCCTTATACCCCTATATGCCACTCTGGAATTTAGGGGGTTAAAAGACATATCATGGGACAGAGTGACATATGGGGGGGGGTATAAGGCATTTCTGGAGGCAGAGTGGGATATAGGGGTTAAAGGGCATTTCTGGAGGCAGAGTGGCATCCAGGGGGTTGAAAGGCATATCATGGGACACTCTGCCTCCAGAAAAGCCTTATGCCACCCATACAACACCACCCCCCCGACTTACCAGCCTGACTCCATGTGACGGCTGTGCCGCTACGGCGGAAGTGCAAGCAGTAGCAGTGGTTGTCTGCGTCCATCGAGCGGACGTTCACCGGCTGGCAGGAAGGCATGCACGATGCGCGTAGACAATCTCCGCTGCTGCCAGCACTTTCGCCGGCGCTCGTGATAGATGCTGGTGTAAGTGCTGGCAGCAGCTGAGGTTACCAGACAGGAGGATCCAGGTCCCCTGCAGCGCTGTGGGGGATCTGGATCATAGTCTCATAGACAGACCTCATTTGAGGTCTAATTAGAAGACGACCTCGATTATAAGACAAGGGGTATTTTCTGAAAAAACCTTGTCTTATAATCGAGCAAATACGGTATTACCCTAGTGTCACTTAGACTTACTGTCTCATATTTTTCCTTTGCATCTTGGAATACCTATGTTACATAAAATTATTATAGTGAACTGACACTCAAAGGCACTGAGTTTGTTATAGGGTCCTGAAGAATTCCTATACCTAGGTCAGTGGCATATTAACCTGTGGGCCCTGCCCTAGGCGTGACCACTCCCTCTGAAGCCGCTGTCCTTGCTGAAGAGTGCCAAGATTTGACATCACATCCCAACGTTACAAGTCTTGTAGTGCATCCTACAAGTGCATCCACACAACACAGTGTATATGGTCAGGCTGGGGAGATCAGAGTGGCTCATTGAGCAGCTCATTGAGCAGCAGCACAGTGGAGGATTCCTCTTGGAACTGTCAGCCTACAATATGTTGCTGACCTAGGTCACACTTACAGAACAGATAAATAATTAATAGAATATGCATAAAACTGTTTGTTCAGAAAACTAAAAAAATATCTTCTGAAATTTGCTAACAAGGACAGTACTCTATCTAGAATTACAAAAAACTGGGGGGTTGGTGATATCTTGTGTATTTTGTGAATATCATTCAACACTTGAAAGACCATGTAATTCACTGATGTAATTCACAGCACATACCCCTTGGTCTTCTGCAGGAGAATGGGAAGGGGTATTGTGGAAACTGCTTATCTTCATACGGAGATGGGGGCACAAGATCTGTTTTATTCTGGGTTCCTTTCATTAAGAAAACACAATGGGAATTTATCTAAGCAGCTAATGAGATACTTTAATGCCAGGAGTTAAATATCAATAATTTCTTAAGGATTATGCTAATTAGCCCAGATGTTTATAAATAAAATTAGGTATGTAGAATTCTAAACTCTGATTTTGGGGAGATTATAACTCTTTTATAGTTGGATATGCAGACTCTTTATTTTATCTGGTGTAAAGTTGTATTACCAATTTCTCATTTTACCTAATTAAGCAGCATCATACATTAAAATCATCTGCTGAGAAATTATTGTTTAACAATCTTTTGTCTATACCAGAAGCTCATCTTTTTTATCCTCATGCACATTTAATATTTTTTTCAGCCCCTCCTCTACTATTTTGGTATATTATCATGCTAAGCATTCTGCACTTCTTAGCAATGTTTATTAGTAGAGCTTTCAAAGTTTTCATAGGTATTGAAGCAAGCTTAAAAGAAAAAGACAGAAAGAAAAAGTGAAAGAATAAGAATAAGGAAAGTATTAGCACAAAACACATTATTATACTCATGAATGAGCAGCAAGTCATTTTTCCACTAACGATATGTACATATAACCTCAGATTTACCCAGTAGTCATTGATACCTATAGTTAATAATTTACACCTTGTAATTTGTTTATATTTATAGTGTAATAGAAGTCTCTGAAATTAAGAGCACCAATTAAATAGTCTATAAATGTTAAGCAACTGTAAAACAGGTGCTTTTTTATTGGATGTTAGCTCATTACGCACAAAGTGTAAATATGATGCAAACCTGTTTACGAGGTCTGGTTTTGTTTTTTGTTTCTTAATTTTCTTATATGAAATGTTCAAAATCAATTTAAATAATGTGCCTGGAATTTATATGTGATTATGATACATGACTAATTAAATAATATCACCGTTTAAGGGGAACTGTCACAGATCACAGTTTTCTGCATTACTAAATTAATCTGTTCAAACAACCTACAGCTTATGCAGTTTGTTTGTCAAGAGAAGTGAAGAGAAGAACTACTCAATTTAAAAGTAAGCAACTGCCTCAGCTAAACTCAGATTCCTGGGTAGAGGTGGCACATCTTGCATATAAAGTAATGTTATGACCTGATGTCTCATCTTTTCCTCTATTTATTCCTGTAAATAGGACATTATGATGGGTGCTCCAAGTGGAATGCACTAGTATTTGACATGGGGTACCATTATACATATATTGTCTTTTTTCAAAATCTCTAAACACTATTATATAGATTTATTCAGTGCGTTAAACCACAAAGTTAAGGGAAAATAGAAATGCTTCTTAAAAATGCTTTCTTTCAGCTTAGAAATGTCTTTCTGTCAATTTCCTTAAAAGATATATGTGTGATTATTCCAGTTTAGAACAGTTTTATAATATAAGAATACAAATTCAAAACTAGATTGGATTATTCTTTACTGGCGAATAAAGATGCTTTGTATAATAATGCTGTTATATTGTTGTATTCCATGCACAAGATTGACAATTTAAATATGATTATTTTATATCTATGAAGTGTAAAATCTGGTTTTGATAAGACCAATTATCCTTCATATTATCAAGGTGAAAAATACATTCTCTGCAAACACACAGGGCAGCATGCGCTCTAGTGTGGAAATGTAAAACGCATACTCTTCTGTGTAGTCCTAGGAAGTTGCCTATACTCAATCAATAGGTTATAGGTTTGTCCATAATATTGTGATGTTTTATATGCTTTGCCACCAGTTATCTGTCAGATGTAATATTGTTTTATCAAGAGATCTGTGGTTGATCTTCCTCTGCTCCATTAGACCCCCCAAAAAACGTCTTGAAGTTCGGATAGTGGCCTCCACTTGACTGTAGAACTTCTTCTCTATATCTATATTTTTTATATCCATGTACGGTAAATCACAGCATACACAGACTAGTTGGCTCTCAGATTTCAGAAGTACCTGTTTATTTCAATGTATTTCCTGTTCACATTCGAGTAAACAAAAAAAAATAGAATTCCCGATGTTGAAGATACCAAGGGTAAAATGATGTGTTTTTATGACTTCATTTTGTGGGAGTTTGGAAAATACTAAAATATGTAATGTCTTCAAAATTAATATGTTAATATCTTAAACTGTTTCTTTCTCTGTAATGGAACAATTTAGCTACTCATTGTTTGTTTTATTAAGACATATAAATAATGTGAAGTAATAAATGTTATAATAATCCAGCATAGTTTGTACTTCTGCTTCATTATTGTTACGTGAACATGTACTATGATATGCATATATTACAAGCATCTCTGAGAACTGTACATGCAACATCCTAACAGAATTAAATTCATTGAGGATGTCAGAATTGATTCAGATCACAGTGTAGAAACATCTGAAAGGAGTAGCAACAATTTTGTGTAATGTAAAAGCTGCTTATTAGCATCCATATATATAACATGTTGAGTCATTGACACCACGGGGAAAGTTAGCTTAAAATCATAAATGTCAAGACGTAATTAACTAAAAGGTCACATTTAATTACAGTTGTTGAAACTGAAATACACTAATTACAACTCCTGTATAGGAACATTTCTTGAAACATTGTGCATAATTTCTCGGCCACCAGGTTTTCCTAGGGCAGATGGTTTAAAATGCTGCATTAAAAAGGGTCTTTTTAAAATATAGAATCCCCTTTATTGAGATGGTGTCAACAGTGGAACAGCCACTCAACTGAGTGGTAGAGGCTAACACAGTGAGGGATTTTGAGCATGGTTAATCCTTAATCTAAGACGAGACCCTGGGCTGATTAACATTCGTGTCTTTACATTGGCAGTCTTTGTGGGCTGAATGGTTCTTATCTGGTATTATATCCTATATTTCCAGGAATGTAAGTTATGTTTATTGCCTAATGTCCCGGGTTAATATTTTAGCTGCAGGTTTATTAAAGTCTTCCAAGAATTTAACATAAATGTATTTATAAAAGGAAAAAAAAAAAATACAATTTCCTATTCAATAATCAGTTAATGTTGGATTAAAAAATGTTGTCACGTAAAGTATATTTGTTATATTCACACCAATAATTCCCACATTAAAAGAGAATGTGTTGCCTTTTACTATACATTACATTTTCCCAAAGAAAGATCTAAACTTCAAAGTATTTTTGTCTTTCACTTGAAAACCCGTTATGATGTGCAACATCAAATCTCCAAACCTGTCCATAACTGAATAGGAAGTGTTTGTCTGTATAATGATGCATACTCTAGGGAAAATATGATTTTTTTTTTATGGCTCTTGTAGAAAGATTACACGCGGGAGAAAACTAAATGTTGCAAATATATCTGGAGGTAAAATACCCAGCACAAAATCTTAATGCATGTGTTTCGTCTATGCCGAGAACAAAGAATTCAGGAAATCTTATGGTATTCTGGAGAGTCTGAAAGGCACTTTCAAAAGATCAGATTCAGTGGACAGGAAAAAGATGCATGGCTCAAATGTGATTAAAAAGGCTTCAAGGAACCTGCATTTGAAAGTGCACAGTCAGTGTGAAATAAGGCTGTTCTGCAGCTAATATCGAAGAGACAAAATGACTTTCACTTAAAAGTCTGTTGCCTTGGAGGCACAAACGACATTGGAATGAATATGGACATAGGGCATTAAAGCAGGTATTGATATAACTCATTCAAAAATTCATTATTTTATGGTTTTCAGTAAAAGGAAATTTGGAACCGACTTCTCATTGACAGATGATTATTATTCAAGCAGAGTACTGGCACTGCTTTTATTTTAACAATCTTTCTGGCATGATTTATCAAAATGTATTTTTAAAGTGACTAGGGTGATGAATGCAAAAAAAAAGATGCAATTATAATGTTTAATTTACAATGCTTCTTTTCCTGTATGGTTGTTTTGTTATTCTATTATTTAATTTGGTTTAGTTACTGTATACATATAGGGTTGTAAATGAATAATGCTATATTTTAAAAGGAGAATCAAAAATTGTAAAAAATTAGTAAGCAAATTATGAGATATATGATACTGAAGAACACGTATACCCTTATGACTAGGATTTTATGACTCTTGGACTAAGTTCTAGCTGCTTCTTAGATCATGTGGCTCACACAAAATAGCACCAGTTAGTTAAAAGTAGGACTGGGCTAACATATCTTCCTTATGATGAGCTGAGCGCATGATGATAATTGCAGTGGCCACTTGTATGAGTGCTTGTGAGATAGCAAAAAAATGCAAAAGAAAAGCAAGAAAAAGTACAACTTACAAATTCACTAAAGACAACTCTTAACTCTTATAACTTGCATACACAGTCATGCAGGAGAGGTCCTCAGGGCCCCCTATTGACCACGAGTGGTGATGATTGCCATGCATGATGGAGTGATGGTTAGGACCTTTTTTATTATTTAACACCCCATCCTCTATACACCCCACCTCGGGAGGGTGTATAGAGCAATATAACATCCAAGGTTTTTTAATTGCCCTACCACACACAGATTGGGGGAAGAGGCGAGGCAATCATAGGAGGTTTTAATTGATTTATTTAATCGATTTGTTTTATTTAATGTGTGTGACTTTATTACACCTTAAGAACATTCAACCCCAGTGAGCTTCAATGAGCTTAGCTGGCCCCGTTTAAAACGTAATGAAATAAATCAGATTTCTCCTGACATAATGAACTATATATTATATCAGTCTAGCTCAGTCCTTCTTGCTGGAGAAACTTGCTAATGTTGACCCTTCAACATGATTGGTGAGGTGAGGGAGTTTATACCACAACATCATATTTAATAGTTGCTTTAGTTTCGTCTTGATGTATATGTCAGTTAACCTCTTATTACCCTGTTTATGTAGGATAGATGACTGACTAATATTTACCAAAATATTGATTTCCATATTAATATAATAGAAATGTGTGGGTGACCCCACATCTGTCTTCTAATGTGCTAATTTAGGAAGTAGGCTCAGTGGGCTTTGAGGTCTGTATTTGTGTCCAATGTTTATTTTATTTATAAATTATTTGTCCTAAACTCTGTTCGAATACTGGTCTCTGACAGCACACATACCTGCCCTTTCCTCTATTATTTTTGAATGCATTCACTTAATTTTTCAAACTCTCATTTATTATGCAAAATATACGAAACCAAATTGGTCCTTCATACAAACATCACTTATAGTGTCACATCTCATATCCAATCAAGTAATGTTATTACTAGTCCATGACTGGCCATAGGTGGGACAGTGTATGATAACACCCCTAAGTTGAGACTTTAGTGTAAGAGAGTGGTGCATGGCCATTTGTGTCACATATACTCCACTTCATTGGCTACTGACCTTAAAGTGACAGGAAAAGTGTCCTAATGGAAATTGATAAAGTAGCAATTGACATGATTTCAAGTTAAAAATAAAAGCTTTCCTTTAAATTAGGTCATCACATCACTTGCTTCAAGAGCGATGTGATGAAATAGTAGAAAAATAGTAATAATAGTAGTGTTGCTATCTGCCAAAAATCACCTTAATAAAATGCACTTATACTGTTATGTTAGGATAGATTATATTGGGTTGCAAAAAGCAAGCAAAAACAAATCTACTTTTTAGCCCTAGGTTCCCGTAACTGTAATAAAGCATGAAACAATATATGCAGTGAACAATACATATTCCTGTTAAGAATGTAAAGAAGTATATTCATGAGAATACAAGTTTATTTATCTATTCAGAATTCTGTAAAAAAATATCCATTGTGTTTACATTGTAACTAAAACCATACAAAGAAAACTGTAATATGTTAATAGCTTAAGCATTATTTAAGGCCATCCTCTAAGTAAGCAATTGTAGATTGGTGGTATGTAGAAATACATGTCAAATGTTAAAAATATAATACCATGCACACTTTTTTTCTGTAACATTCCATCCTACTAGATATCCGTGGACTCCATAGGTTTTTTTTATATCATTTAAAATTAATCTCCATGATCAGGAGATGGAAGTTGCTATGTCGACTAATATAATCCTGGAGCTATTTAATAACTCCCCGCCATTGTTTTTTTTACATGTAATGCAGTTGTGGTGGTGTTTTTGCAAGTTTCATTCAAGGGCGTGCAAGTTCATATTACTATTTCATGCTATCAAAAACAACTTAAATACTGGTGAATTTGTGAGTTGTTTTGCAAATGTTGGCATACGACTGAAGGTGAATCTGGTCTCCTGTACTTCTTAGTGAATAGACTCAAACAAATAAGACAAGTCAATGAAAGGCATCAGGTGTGTTTTCTTAAAGGAATATCAATTCATTTGCAAGTGATGCTTCAATAGTGCAGACAACTGTGACATTTTAAACAGTGATGTACCTGCCAAGCTGCTTTGTTTTCTTTTATTCTTCATTCCTATGATGGGTGTATAATGTTATTACAAGGCACCATTGAATTACTAGATAAATGACACTCAAAATCTTTGAATTGAGCTAAGCATGTATTATAAAAACAGCATTGTTTGGTGTGTAACACATGAAATTGTATTGTAAGGTTATCAAGGATTCTTAACAAGGTACATTCCTGACAGTAAACCTGAACTTCTGACTCCTTGTGGGAAAAAGCTGTTCTTTATAATATTAATTTAAGAAAAGCAGGTGTCATGGCTTCTTTCTAGGCGCAGTCTCGAGGAACAGCACTGGCAGACAGAAGTGGGCCAGGGAACCGACAGACAGCAGGACGATGGCAGACGGTACCTGGCAGGCAGGGGAACTGGCAGACAGCAGCAGGGTTATAGCAGGCAGTCTTGCAGACAGTAGCGCTCTGCGAGCCAATGTCATACACAAAACAATGGACAGTGCCAAAGGATGATCAAATGAATAGTCACAGGCCAAGTTTGACGAGATGCCCTGTAGCCCAACTGGGTACCTCCGTCAATAGCTGCTTCCTAGAACTGTATACAGGCACACTCCAAAGCACCGACTCTCCAGTCAACCAAATGACTAGCCGAAGCTTAATGCAGGGTGAAGTACAGGAACTGTTTATTCAGAGTGACACACGGGGTTTTTATGCAAACATAAATGAATTATCAACATAGTGGAATACAATATGGGAGAGGGATGGGGAAAAACAACATCTTAGTGCACCATGGGGGGAGTTAAACAGGTTAACTGAAACAATAAGGTTTCACTCCCTGGTTGCATCCTGGCTGTCTGCCAGACATAATCCCCTCAGCACATGATAAGACAATATACTTCTGGGTTAGCTGAAAAAAGGGGGTAACACAGGGAAAAGTATTGACATACAATAAATAATTGCAAAACCATCATCTGTGTTAGTAAAGTACAGGACCAATCCCAAATCAATACCAGGGCTCCACAGTGCTCAGAGTCTCCTATATTTAGGAAATATGGTTACACCTGTGCCGGGGGAAAATCAGTAGAAACTGACCCCCTGTAACTACACACAGAAGTCTTTACAAGGCCAGGGCCCATAGTCAATACGGAGGAGGCTGGCTCTCAGGCCTCTCCAGGGGCCCCAGTGATGGAGGGTTCCGTCACACCAAGCTAAAGGTGAAAATCAAGATGAGGTACACGGGTCAAAAAATAACAAGGTCAAAGTTCAAAGCCACAGGTCATAACTAGGAAACACTAAGCACAGACATACTCAGAGTAGGGCCTGGAAGTTCAATGCTCCAGCCAGAGAGCCTGGTTACATAGCCCCTTAATTGCCTGACAGGCCACACGTGCGACACGATCGCTTGACAGTGACATGGGAAAAACAGAAATGACAGCAACCACAGAGTCTCCAGTGGCAAGATCTGTATGTGCACAGTCTGACATGTTGAGGGCTAGAACATGGCTAGATAAGGGTTCTTCAGCTTGTTAACAGACGGTTGAATGTCATATAGATACATAAGCTTATCTGTAAACTAAACAGGAGGATATTAACATTTTTTTGTAGTTTAGCTGATTGGACCATTCCATTGGTTGCTATACAGACAAAATATTTTTCAAACTTTGCACTAGAGTTCCATTGTATATATATAAACCCATCATGTATGTTATTTACCTTTTTAGTAATTAAGGGTAGTTCATTAAAAAAAATCAGCTGTAAATCTAGGAACACAATCAAATAACTACTTCTTATTGTTTTAAATGTATTATTTTGGAATTAAGTAAAGCAGATAAATGTGATGTACAGGGGAGTTAGGTCTAAAAGGTAATTCTGGTTTTACATTTGAATTGTGGTCACTTACCATAGAAACCCATTAAATGTTAATGCTAATCAAGCCACTCCAACAGTTGCTGATGGTAATGCCTCTTTTCAAACTTGACACACTTTTAATACTCAACCCACAATGTATTAAGTGGCAGTATTTCCAAAATATTATTCCATTTATATTTGTTTTAGTGTGCATTATTGACTAAAGCTTAATATCCAATTACTAGAGTCTAGTGTTCAAACCAAATAACACGTTAGCAGAATAACTAGGTGCATTATTTACAGAACATCTATTTTTTCCATGGATTATACAGATGCATTTTCTTTTTTTAGCACATGCATTGGAATAGAAAACATAGACAATCATTCATGTAATAATTTTAACATCAATTAATCCACTGAGCAAGATGAGTCATCTGAACGCTCCTGTTTCTCCCTACACTTAGCGCTAATGATGAACACCGTTGGCGTAACCCTGTATGACTATGCCATGGTTATTATTTTTGCTATAGTTCAGCAGTGATATATATATATATATATATATATATATATATATATTCTTATTCAGGTCCTTTTGTATATTTAAGGTTTTTATTCTAGCTTTGCTGTTGCTTATTCTTTTTCAGTTTAAAAATGCACTTTCTTTGACCTTTTTAAGTTTGCTGTAACCTAAACTCCTGGTAAACCTAGACTGTAGCATATAAGTGCTTAGTTGCACTACAGGGCTTGTCATACGTTATTATTCTGTGTCTTAAATCCTAACTTTGGCTGAAAGCCAGACACCATATTGACTTTCAAATTCTTATAATCTGCAAATAGCTGTGGACCTTCTGTTCCTTTCCCGGTGAACTGCTGACCCCCTGGTCAAACTTTGAAATCTTGTAGTGCAGCTTTGTTGATTACTATATAATTTTAGTTGAAGTCGTAGCAAGGTCCTTTTATAGCTATATTTTAAACGCATTTCTAATCTGTTCAACGGTTTTGTATTTGAATACATGAGGTTGTTTTAGTAACTATTCCTTTGGGCTATGTTGAAAAATAATATCTGTTTCTTTCCATGTTCTGCTATGATTTTTCAGGCTTTTAATTATTTGGGTGAAATAGTTACGGGCAAATCTTTTAAACGCCACATTGTGTTAGAATAAAACTGTCTGTTTTAAAATATATCATATTTCAATTTCTAAGCTCCTATTATTACTCGATAGTTAAGCTATGAAATAATAATATTTCTTCCACATCATGAGATTTCCGAATGGAAAGCTAATTTGTAAATTTGTGCACAGCAAGCAAAATCATTTTGGACAACATTTTTGTTTTGTTTTTGTTAATGAGCTTCGCTAGTCAGCTCTGACAAAATGCTGCTTTTTTTGACTTAAAGAATTAAATGTCGGGGTGTTTACAAAGGGGGAGGTCCCAGATGTTTTCTGGACTTACCTTTCACATACAGCAGCATCATCTCAAGGAAGAGATCCAGACTTAATTTTGCACTACAAGACCACCACCAACAGCAGCACTGCACCAATGGATATACATATCTAGCAATATGGAACTAAATGTCACAATACATTACACCGTTTGGATAAATTGTTGATCCCTCAAAGTAAGAAAGGTGATATGGCAGCAGTAGTATTTGTATGGCACTGGGCAGATACTTGCATATACACACATCTAGATTGTAAGCTCGTTTGAGCAGGGCCCTGCTCACCTGTTGTCTCTGTTAGTCAATTTTTTATGTTACATACTACTTGTTATGTCCTGTCTGCCCATTGTACAGCGCTACGGAATTTGGTGATGCTATGTAAAAAAAATGTAGTTCACACGCATATTCACACTTGCCCTTACACATCCTGGCTTTCACTTGCTTGCTCTAACATACAAACACTTTCAAAACGCTAACACACTGTTTCTCTTTATTTCTCTCTTTCCTCTATTTTCTTTTTATTGCTCCCCCTCTTTACCTCACTTTTTTTCAATCTCTCCCCTCTCTTTATAGCCTCCTTCCTCGTTCTCTTTATCTCTCATTCTCTTTATTACATCTCCTTTTTCTACCTACCTCTCTCTTTTCTCTTTCCCCCCTTTTCTTTACTGCACCTTTCTTATGTTCTTATTTATCTTATCTATTCCATTTCTCTTTATCTGTTTTAGGATTTCACTTTATCTTTACATTTTCTTCCTATCTCCCCCACTTTTCATTATCTTTTCCACTTTCTTATTATGCCTCTGTCTTTCATATTTCTTTTCCTTTTTATCTCAATCTCTCTTAAACTTACAGATGCACTTACCCGTTTTTAAAAACACTCTCACATTAACACAGATTCACACTCAAGTCAACACACATGCACACATCCTCACAAACACATACTTACACATAAAAATCCATGCTCACACACACATACATATCCATGCTCACACGCACATCCATGCTTATATACATTTACATATACATGCTCACACACAAACATACATACATACATGCACACATGCATGCTCACAAACACTTTCCCTCCTTTTCCCCTTACCATTTTCTTTTCCCCACTCACCCACCCCTCACCTTAGCTCTAGATTTTATTTGCTGCTCACTTTCGTTGTGGGACCCTGCTCTGTTCCTGCATCCCTAGGCCAGTGCAAAATTATTCACAAAAGGCTGGTCCAACCTGAACCAGTTCTGATCAGATGGGATCACATTTGTGAACAATGTTGAACTGGCCTAGGGGCAATTGGGCCACCCCCTCGGTGAGTGGCACCCGGACGGACTGTCCCCCTACATATGCCACTGGTGCTGAGCATGAGGATATCACATCACATACCGGCACTTGCCGTTAATTTGCTGCCGGTTATACAGGGAGATCTATGATCTCCCCAACAGACACATAGCCTCGAATGGAGGGTCTGGGGCTAAAGTATGCTTTGACCCCTGAGTCTTTATTTGGGGCTGTTAAGTTGAGATTCGTGGCTTCATCTCCCTGAGCTCCCTCCCCTCGGCATTTGTTGGTGGCACCATGTCATTAATAATAGCTGTGTATTCAAATATGTAGAAGGGTGTCTTAAATCTCTAACAGATTGCACATTACAATAATATATACCATATATGAAAGTATACCATATGTGTGAGAATTTTCCAGCTGGACATTGGCCAATAAATGCATTTATGTGCAGTGGTGTGATCTGATGCAGTAAATGTTCAACATGTTTATGATGACATCTTGTAAGCAAGGACACTGAATGAGCTTTTGGTTTGTGTGCATTGAACACAAATGTGGATTCATTTTGCCTCACCCCTTAAAGAGACACTATGATGGTTTTAAACAATACTGTTTAATATGACTACTATACTATATTTTTATATATAGTATAAATATATTTGTTTACTTTTTTATTTTTGTTTACTTAGGTATTTCTGTAACAATGTATGTGTCATAAAATTCAGGGTAAGCAAGGCCAAATATTTTAGGTCTGGAAAATTATGAAAAGGATATATTTATGCATAAAACAGTAAAATACACAAGTCTTGAATAGTTGAAAATGCAGTATTGACTTTCTTACCACGGAGAGTTAACTGTTTTTTTCTTTATGAAAAAATGGTTTATCTAATAGTTTATCTATAATAGCAAATGTGTGTTATTAGGTAAACACAATCACATATAATTTTCCTAAATTCATCCAGGTGACTATATTGCATTGGCATAAAAAACACAAAAAAATTGTAAAAGAAAATATATATCTAATAATTAAGGAATTATTTATTATCCATAAAACTAAATATTCTGGACTAAAATAAAATACCAATAGAAGAAAATTACATAATTTAACATAGCTCTTATTATAAACCAATAAGAAAAAATCCACTAGAAATAATTAATTAACATTTACATAAAAAATATTGAAGCACAAAAGCCTATCAAGCAAAATAGTGACTCTAGTTATTATGCTAAATTAAACACAAAAACAACCAGTTCATGAATTTATAATTTAAACCACCTTCCACAGTTGCAATACCAATTAGACAAGTAAACATAGTGACATTAAAGGAATGAAAACCTTCCATATAATTTACTATCAAAGTTCTGTTTTTCTTTGATTATTAAATTCAACCTTTTCAACAAGACAACAATTTAAAATAGACATTCAGAGAGATCATGACTTGGTTCAAAGGATTGTTTCTTCAAAGAATGGCTCCTCCACCCCATTTACCACCTGGAGGTTTAGATATATTTGATATCTGTATGTAAAAACTTGTTTTTATATGTTTTTTCATTGTTTGTTCTATTAAAAGTAAATTGTTTTGTGACCTAGATATAAAATTATGACTATTGTATTTTATAGGGATAATTTTTATTGGGCAGTATTTTAGTGTGAGTAACTCAAATTCAATATTGACCAAATAAAATGCACTTTACACATTTGGCACCAATGTATGAATAAAAATGCATACCTTCCTAGAGTCCAAGTTTTTGTGGGACAGTCACAATTAACAGGCACTGTTCATCTGCCTAGCATAACTGCTCGCTGTCTGGCTTTTGTACGCAGTGGAAATCATGGGCCAGTTTGGGGAGATCCCCTGATCAATGGAGGTCTGAAACTGGTTACCACAAGGTGACACTTTACGTATGATGTGTGGGTAGGTAGGATGACCACATCAGCCATGTTTTCAAGGACACATATAACTTTTTACATATTGCTGACCAGACCAGACAAAGTGCCCTGGGCTGGTCCCACATACATTTCCTGGAAACCATTGCCAATGTGGTCATCCTATGTGTGGGTGGTCTTGTCTTGATCATGCCCCTTCATGGGCCCAGTCACAACTCCTTACCCATGGTCATGTTTCCAATACACCAAATTGAACACTTTAAATATTGGGGTGTATAGAATCCATCAATATAATAATTATCAGTTTAGAATGGAGTGTTCTGTATTTTTTTTAAAAGACAAGTTGCAGAGATGGTTTTATTTAGCCATACAAAATATGTATTACTGCTCTATTAACACATCAGTAGCACATATTAGCTCTGGGCTTGAAACAAAAAGCTAAGGGTCAGAGATACAGTTTCAGGATCCCTCAGACACATGCATAAAGCAACAAGAGCAGGTATAGGGCTGTTGGAAGCCTGGATACATGAATATGAAAATTGAAGTGCATGCAGTAAAGAGAAAAAGGGTGGGAATAAAAATAAAAGGGAGTGATAAAGAGAAAGTGGAGAAAAGAGAGTGATAAAGAGAAAGGGAAGAGATAAAGAGGAGAAGAGATACACAGAAAGACTGGAAAGATAAAGAGAACAAAGAGACATAAGAGGAGCAATAAAGAGAAAGGGGATAGATACAAAGAAAAGATAAAGAGGATAGATAATGAGAAGAAAGGGATCGGAAACAAAGGGGAGTGATAAAGAGAAATGGGGAAGATAGGGAGGAAAGGGAAAGATAAAGAGAAGAGGAGAGATTTGGCAGAAAGGAGAGAGATAATAAGAAAAAGTAGAGATAATGAGATAGGAGATAAATAGGAGATAAATTATGAGAAAGGACAGATGATGCCTCATGTGGAGGGAAGACCTCTACATGAAATCTTTATACCTCTAAGGTAGTTACTTAATTATAATTATAATTGGAAATTGGCTTTGTTTTTAAAATGTGATTCTTGACCATAGAACTGATTGTATGTGCACTTTTCTTTAGTTATATTTTGTCGCACTAATTAACACTACGGCCTCCGGTCCTCTTTAATGAAAATGTCAGAAACAAAATCACGTCCAAAATGCTGCCTGGAACTAAAAACATTTTTTTGTTAGCTGCTAGCAATTGTTATCAAGCGCACTCCTATCATGCTCAGGCAGCCAGTAAATGCACATTACTTTCAGCCTCCCTGTGCCCCCTACACACGGATCCATGCTAACACACACACACATATACATACATACATACATTTATTTACTCCCCCACCTTACCTGAACTGCAGATCTGCTGGTGCCGCTCGCAGACTTCCGTGGGGGCCGCTGTTTCCCCTCTACCTTGCTCGAGTAGGAACAGGAACTGAGCGGAGTCATGTGATGCGATGTGCATTCACGTGACTCCACTGGGTTCCTGTGCAGCCGCGGCGGATCAAGAGACGCTGCTGAGCAAAACAGGTTAGCAGCAGGTCTCCTTTTTAGTTTTAAAAAAAATCTACCACCACTTTATAAGACGCACCCAATTTTTAGACCCCAAATTTTTTCAAAAAAAGGTGCGTCTTATACACTAGGAAATACAGTATAATAGAAAAAGGTGATTTTTCTTTTCTTCGAATGGTCACATATTTCTTAGTGCATAAAATATGTAGTAAATTCCCTTCAAAATTATATCTTGGAAAAGGCAAATTTAACCTTTTGCGTGACAGATGCGTTCATTTTTGGGACACAAAAAGTTAAGTAACCTTAGTCTTTTTACGTCAATAGAATCCAATCCAATTCAACAGTATTACTGTTAAGATAAGAAGGAAAGCAGGGTACATAAAATGTGGTTTAAGCAGATTTAGACTTTTTTTTATCTTTCTTTGTTATTCTTTGAAGTTTATTTTCTTATTTGCTGTATGGGGATATGAAATCCATCATCTCATAACAAAGGAATTGTTATAAAAAACAGATACTGTGAATATTGCTCTCAGTGTATATAATTTAAAGTTCCTGTATGCTCTTATGTCAGAGTATAATATATTCTAAGCCATTAAATTCCTATTATTGTGAAATAAATTACAGTTCATAAAATCAGATGCAAGTTCTAATATTTTGCTTGTCCGCATCCAATTGATTCTGCTATTATAAATCAGTTAAAAATATCGTAAACTCTGCTTTAGACCGGAATTGTAAAGAGAATTGCAATGGATTTTAGATAGATATAGTATCTTTCAATTTGTTAAACAATCAGTTTGAGTTTATAATCTAGACACACACCACAGAATATAGCAGTTTCATATGAACAATTTTCTTACTACATTAGAGTTTGATTTTGACCACAAAGCACATAACTAATGAAAATGACATTGATGCTCCTTTGGGTTATCCTCCTGATTTCAAACTTTGATTTTGCTTCACTATTGCTAACATTAAAATGCCATCACAGAAGAACGGATGCAGACTTTAAGCTCCTAGCATCCTGGCTGCTGTTAGTGGCTGTGGTGGGTCTGCCCATTTAATAAATCAGTTGGGTATATACTTTATATAATTATGTCACCATGTTTTATTACACCCTCCAGTTCAAACCACACTCCTATGGGAATTCTGTACAATCTTAGGTGCTAAAACTCAATCGAGCACCTAAATCACATTCAAAGTATAGAATGCCAAACCAATTGCTACTATGACCGGAGCCGTCCCTTACATGGGTTCTGATGGGTCCATGGAAAGGCTGGGCCCCTGTAATAGTTAATGGCGGCCGCAGTGAGAGACATCGTAAGTGAGAGTGCACGAGAAAGTGAATGTATCAATCATGTTGTAGCATAATGGATATGGGCGTGGTTTTGGTGGGGGCAGCATTTCATGCTTGGACACGGTATCTTGGGTCGGCCCTGGCCGTGATAAAGTATTGTTTACGATACTCTGTATAAAAAAGTAGCAATCTTTTATTTGCAATATACACTTCTATGAAGACTCAATAGCTGTACATTGGAACTTTGACTACAGGTCATCTGATTGATGAACCTCTGAGGAAGTACTTGTGAGGAAGTATACAGAGTATTAAAATCCTTTATAAAAATGCTTTTGTAAATATATTTTTATTTTCACTAAGCAGTATCCAGGTCTTCTCACTAGAGTTTTTAGGAAAGTTGTGTTTCAGTTTCTCTACATCTCTATACATAAAAAAGGTCTAAGCAGCTGCTGCAGGTTGAGCGTGGCTGGCCTTGTAAAATGTAGTGTTAAGTCAGTGAGGTTGCTTCAAAGCTTCATCACACATTGAATTATGCAATTTATGGGGCAAGCTCCACCCTTCATTCTAGAGAAAAAAGTTGGGGATAGCCATTCATAATAAATAGTGAAAGGGGAAAGTTAAAAGCACAGCGGCAAATTTTTCCTTTAGCAAATAAACCCTAAGAAGCCCATCCTGCAAGTTTTACATTCCGTATTGACATCCTATATTAAGCTATTGTATGACAGCTGTAAATAGTCATATTCTTGTTGTCATATTTATCCCCTTAATGACAAAGCCCGTACATGTACGGGCTCAAAATACATCATTTTCAATGGGTTTAGGAACCCATAGTCCTTAAGGGGTTAAACACAACTAATTGAGGAGCATGAAAGTAAATGGGAAGAATGAAATCCCTTTCTGTATCAATGATACATATTATCAACAAGACAAGATATGCCTTGTTAAACTCCCCATTAAGGGGTCTAGAAACATACACGTCATGCATTCTGGGAGGATGAGATTCTCTTGTGCTCATGCACAGAAAGTTTTCTCATTATTTTTAGTGCAGCCAACTAGTGGTGAGAAAGATCAGACGATGGAAAAAGTGTTCTGCTGCAACTTCTACTAAAGGTAAGTTCAATTTTTTCTAGGTATCAAGAAGGCATATTAAAAGTACTTACAACATATTTTAATGAACAGTCTTTTATTCAGGAGGCTGTCTACAATTTAAAAGTTGAAGTCAAGCATGGCCCCCACACTAATTATCTGTGTTGGCCGTTCGGGAATATGGGTCTTGTCATAGTATTAAGATCTAAAAATATACTTATTAGTCTAAATTATGTGTGAAATGTTAATCAGGACTATTTGTACAAAAGAAGCAATATGTTTTGTGCTGTATGGGTTCCTCTACAATTCTTTATACCGCAAAGTGTTCAGTGACTTATATTTACTTTGTCCTTTTAGCTGTCTGTAAAGTTCTCCTATAATCAAGGAGATCATATAAAAGGAGTTTAGATTCCCTTAATGCTTGTCTCCTGAGTCTTGAGGAGGAGCAGCTTTGTAGTATCTTCGCTTTTATCTCTTCATCACTATCTGAAAGTCAGAATTCCTGGCCAGCATGCATAACCTAGCATCATGCTCTTTGTGTCTAAAATTTTATCTGCCTGCTTTATTTTTTATCTGAATATTTGTATGTCATGTTAGGTATTCTTTATAGTGAAGGAGTTTTTCAGTTACGCTTTAACATCATTGAATTTGTCAGTGCTTGCTGACACTATCATACATATAAATTATTTTTCCTGTAGCCTATTGTCCAGATAAACTGGGCATTGCAGTATATTGAAATGTAAATATATATATATATATATATATATTTATATATATATATATATATATATATATATATATATATATACTTAGAAATTTCCTTATGATTCAATAGCTTGTAGAACCACCTTTAGTAGCAATAACTAATCGTTTTCCATATAACCTTAAAGTCTCTTATAATGTTGTGGAGGCATTTTGGCCCACTCTTCTTTACAACGTTGCTTCAGTCTATTGAGGTTTCCAGACATTTGTTTATGCACAGCTCTCTTAAGGTTCCACCACAGCATTTTAATAGGGTTGAAGTCTGGACTTCTGTTGTAGATTTTCTAGCATGCTTGGGAGCATTGTCCTCTTGCATGGCCCAATTTTGGCCAAGCTATAACCGTCAAACAGATGTCCTCACATTTGACTCTAGAATACTTAGGTATACAGAGAAGTTAATGGTCGACTCAACAACTGCAAGGTTCCCTGGTCTTGTGGCAGCAAAAAGAGCCCAAATCATCACCCCTCCACCACGGTGCTTGGCAGTTGATATAGAGTGTTTGTGCTGATATGCTGTGTTTAGTTCTTGTCAAACATGGAGCGGTGCATTGTGGCCACACATCTCCATTTTGGTAATGTCTGTCACAAGGATATTGTTCCAGATGTCTTGTGGTTTCTTTAGATGGGACTTTGCAAACCTAAAATATGCTGCCATACTCCTTTTAATGCATTCATATTAATAATGTACTGAATACACTGATCAGCCATTATGACCACTGACAGATGAAGTGAATAACACTGATATTTTTGTTATCATGGCACCTGTCAGTGGGTGGGATACTGTAGGCAGCTAGTGAACATATCTTCCTCAAATAAATTCGTTAGAAGCAGAAAAAATAGGCAAGCGTAAGAATCTGAGTCACTTTGACAAGGGCCAAATTGTGATTGCTAGCCGACTGGGTCAGGATCTCCAAAACTGCAGCTCTTGTGATGTGTTCCCGGTCTCCAGTGGCCAGTACCTATCAAAAATGGTCCAAGGAAGAAAAAGCGGTGTACCAGCAACACAGTGGAGGGGGTGGGGGCGATGGCTGGCCCGTGTGGTCAAATCCAACAGACAGAATAGCTTTAATTCAAGAAAAAACTAATGCTGGTTCTGATAGAAAGGTGTCAGAACACACAGTGCATCGCAGCTTGTTTTGTACGGGGCTGCATAGCTGCAGACCAGGCAATGTGCCATGCTGACCTCTATTCACTGCCGAAAGTGCCTACAATGGGCATATGAGCATAAGGGCTGGATCACGGAGCAATGGAAGAAGGTGGCCTAATCTGATGAATCAAGTTCTCCCAAGATGCACTATGGGAAGAAGGACAAACAGCGGAGGCAGCGTGATGCTTTGGGTAATGTTCTGTTGGAAAGCTTTGGGTCCTGCCATTCATGGAAATATAACTCTAACATGTACCACCTATAGCATTGTTGCAGACCATGTACACCCTTTCAATGAGACGTTATTCCCTGAGGGCATTGGCTCTTTCAGCAGGATAATGCACCTAGCAAAAATGGTTTGAGGAACAAAACAGCGAGTTCAATGTGTTGACTTGGCCTCCAAATTCACCAGATCAAATCAAATCAATCAAATTAAGCATCTGTGGGACAAACAAATCCAATCCATGGAGGCCTCACCTTGCAACTTGCAAAGACACTGATTCTCTTTTTCAGCCCATACTACAGTGGTAGGGGAGTAATGTGAACAGTTTGGTGGTCATTCTACAGGCGATAAGGAGATGATCTGGAGGGATAGTCTAATGTATATGGTATGAGGGAGCTGTCTAGAAAAGGGAATAAGACAGGTTAAAGGTGATAAGGGTTGTAATTAGGGGATTGAAAGCACTGAGGCCGCCTGAGATTTGGGGCAAGAGAAAAAAGGCAGGAACAGGCAAATGGAATGATAAAGAGACATCAAGGAAAATGGTTGGAGAAAGGCAAACATAAGTAGTTTAAATATACATTCTGCATGTGTGTGTCAATGTTTCATGCTAGTGCAGATGACCACACTATAAAGGTAAATTGTCAGGTCAGTATTCATGATCACCTAACTGACATATCCTGTCAATCAAAGACAACCCCTTGCTGAAGCCGCCCCCTATACACCCTTGAACTTAATAAGAATAATTTCATAGAATAATTGATTGTATTTCTACAACATGTATCTGTACAACATTTCAGTAATAAAGAACCCAAAACATTTATGACCATTTTTGAGTATGATTATATATTACTTTTATTTTTTATTATTGCACCAGCACACCGCGATTCTTTCACTTTTGGCTGATCTTGGCCATAAATGCATTAAATGGCATTTTCGTTTCCTTTTGGTAAAAACAAACTTTTTTTTCATGAATTTTATAAATTACATAGCAGTCATACCAAGAGTACACCAAAACTCTGCCAAGTCTGAAATTGTGCCACTGTGAATTTTCATTGTTCACGATGCAAACTAAAAGTAAAGCCAGTTCTGCAAATTCAGAAAACTGCTATTATATATTGAAAAGCAACTTTTAAATGTAATGTATTTGACCCCATTTTTAATTATTTGTTTTTCTTTAATGTTTCAGTGATGGTGTGCATCGAAATCACTTAATAGTGTATAGACCCATTAAATTGCTCTTTAATTATAGCAGCAGGGGCAATTATTCATTTCCAAACAAAATAGGGTAAAATTGAGTTTACTAGCACAGAGGTGTTTTGGTTGCTGGCTTGCTAAATGAATGGTTCAGATTTTTTTGCAAATGGGTATTTTCACAGATAGCATTATACTTAATGCTGCTATTCATTTCAATTTCTTTTATGTAACACAGTAAGGGAATTTAAAGCAAATTTCCTGTAATGCATTATTATATTAACACACACTATAATCTTCCATTCCTTATAAAAAAAAAAATATCATTTTGTAACAGACATCTTGTATTTCTGAAATAAATTACCAGTGCTTATTTTACTTCTAAAATATCAATTTTTATTATAATTTGAACAACATTTCTCTGAATTCTATAATTATCTTGTTTTAATAGACTTAAAAATTCATTGGGTAGAAATACCAGATGCTTGAAAGAATGTATTTTTGCCTTTGTTATATATCTAGTTTGCGAGTAGGGTTCTCTCCACCGAATGTATCGGTGTGCCTTAGTCTGTCAATCCTAGTCTTGTCATACCCCTTGAATATATGTATTGCAAAAAGGGCTGCGTAAATTGTTGGCGCTATATAAAAAAAATAATAGTAATAATAAAAATAATAATAATAATAATGATAAAGAGTTTTTGTTTAATTCCAAAACCTTTTGGACACACAATACCTGCTAGTTTTATCAAACAGAACTCCAAGTACATTTTGTGAATATTTAATGCAACATTTATGTATAAATACATCACAAAATAAGAGTTAACTCATTCAGGTCACAGGAATAAATTAAATAAGAGGACATACCGCATCCTGTACTGGCAGTCAGCTCCAGCGCTGGCTTGGCAAACATTGCAGATAGGGGGTCTGGTCTTTTTTTTATTTATGATATCTTTATGTTAATTCTCACATAACGTATTTGCTTGAATATAAGACACGTTTTTATTCAGAGCAAATACATTAGATACAAAACAATTTTTAAGAAACATAGATCCCAAGTACAATTGGGCAATACTGTAGAGGCCAGGCCAAACCAACAATGAAATATTAAACAGGCTTCCGAGAATGAAGCCAAGCAAATACCCACGTACACGGCATACAAAATGCACAAAATATCCAGATCTAGATACCCATTGGCTTGAATCATAGTGGGTAGCGCAAAGAGGCAAAGGGAGAAAGGAGGAGGAAGAGGAGGAAGGGTAACACTGGTTACATTTGCGGTCACACAAAAGCAGGTTTCCTTTACTTCCTGCCCTTAAAGCTACAGTATTTCTGAATATAGCCAGGTATGTAGTTTTAAAAAAATAATGAATACTTAATATCCATGTGAAGGAAATATGGAACAAAGTGAGAATTCTTGTTCCAATGGAGTTAATCCACCCTTAGGTATCTAGGTGTATTTCTGATATATGAAAACTTAACCACATCCCGTTAACTAAATTATGATGGATTTATTTTTGGGGGCATGTCCTTATTTTACTTGATAGGTAAAGTACATGTTATTAAGAATAGACTTACTTCCATGTAAGCATTATTTTAGACGAAATACCAAGGAAAAGGGCCACGAAAAAATAAACTGACAAAAAAGGAAAAAACAGCAAAAATAAATGATATAGCCCTGCCTACTGGCGGAATTTTGAAGAAGGGCTGTCCCGTGCACAGCGGCCAGTGTTTAGAAGATGTTGCATCCTCAAATGAATGGGCCAGACAGGTGTGTGTGTGTGTATATATATATATATATACAGGGGCGTACCTAGAGTATTTGGCACCCGGGCGGATCCTGTAAGTGGCACCCCCCCCCCAAAATGTAAAGACATCTACAAAATTATGTTGGCAAGAATATTTATTGCACCAATTTGTAAACTGTATGTCAACTGTAAACAACAAGAAATCTGAAAAAATAAATTAATAACTTATAAGTAAAATAAACACGTTTAAATAACATTTACTGAACATATAATAGTGCTTTCTTTAATAACCCTCCAAAAAAACCGGCGTCCACATTGCCCACATAGAACCTGACCAGCACCCAAATTACACACACATAGGACGTGCCATATTTGCCCCAAACAGCCCAGCATGAGTCAGCATTGTTCCCAAACAGCCGAGTGTACGCCATCTTTGTCCCATAAACATGCTACCTGTGCCATCTTTGTCCCATAAACACCCTGCTTATACCATCTTTGCCTTTTTGACAAATCAACTATACACCTATGATTAAAACAAACACTTTTAAGTCACTCACTAATTCACTTTCATTCACACAATAATTTATTCTTTCACACAAATTATTTACACAAATTCATTAATTCTCTCACTCATTCACACAATTCATCCACACATTAATCCATTCATTTTCGCTCTCTCATTCTGACTCTTTATTTCAATATTCTTGCTACCCTCCTTTCTCCCTATCTACCCATTCTCACCCCCTTCTGCCCTATCTAGCCCTTCTTACTCCCTTCTCCCTATCTACCCCCTATTCCCCCCGTCTCACTCCCTTCTCCCTATCTACCCCCCCAACTATCTACCCTCTCCCCCCTTTGAAGTTCACTTACCTTTCAGGAGTCCTGGGGTGGGGGTGCAAGGCCTCTGTCTCCCAGCTCTGCCACTGTATGGAACAGCATGGTAAGTGTGGATTGGTAAGTGTTGTTTGGTAAATGTGTGAGAGTGATGGGAGTTATGATGTACTTTAGAGCATAATTATATAATGAAAAAGACATTGGAAATGGTACAGCATAACACCCATCACTCTCACACACTTACCAATACACACTTACCATTCCAGATGCCACACATACCAATCCACAGATTCCACACATACCAATCCACATTTACCAATCCACAGATTCCACACATACCAATCCACACATACCAAGCCACATATTTCACACTTACCAATCCACACATACCAATCCACAGATTCCACACATACCAATCCAGATTCCACACATACCAATCCAGATTGACCAATCCACAGATTCCACACTTACCAATCCACACATACCAATCCACACATACCAATCCACAGATTCCACACATACCAATCCACATTTACCGATCCACAGATTTCACATTTACCAATCCACACAAACCAATCCACAGATTCCACACTTACCAATCCACACATACCAATCCACACTTACCAATCCACAGATTCCACACATACCAATCCACAGATTCCACACATACCAATCCACTCTCACTCTAACTGAATGATTTCCTACCTTTCCTCTTTTCTTCTTACAGCAGTCAGCTCCTTTTCTTTCTCTTCGCTCCTCTTCTTCTGTCTTCTTCCTGGTTCAGAGGGCACGGACGGCGGTGGGCGCGGCTTCAGTGTTGTGCGCCGGGATTTGGCAACAAACCCCGGCGCACAGCAGCAGTTGCCGCGCAGATCGCGAGGGAGCGGTATCGGAGGTCTTTAACAGACCTCCGGCTCCCTTGAGTGATTTTAAGCCGGTTCCACCGGCTTAAAATCACTCAAGGGAGCCGGAGGTCTGTTAAAGACCTCCGATACCGCTCCCTTGCGAGCCTTCTCGGCAGGGGGGTGCCAACTTGCCGGCACCCGGCACCCCTCCAGAGACGGACAGCAATGTCCGCCGCTGGAGGGGTGCCGGGTGCCGGCAAGTTGGCACCCCCCTGATGAGCGGCACCCGGTGCGGACCGCCCCCCCCGCCCCCCGCTAGGTACGCTACTGTATATATATATATATATACACACACACACTTGACATCTTAGTGAATAGATCAAAATGTTTTTTTCGTATAGCAGAATACAGCTCATCCTTTTTTTAAGGAATCAGATGGATGGCTGCTTACATTTCTCTCCTAGCAAGCCTATATTAAGCTACAGCAATGTTTCTGCGAGATCTTATCACTTAATGGTGGGTTTTGATTAGCTGCTGGCATCTTCCAATTAACAGATTTATTTTTTACTAAGTTAAGGATTTCAGCTGCCACATGTCTGACCCCTTTATAGGCTAAAGCATTACCAAATTTCCCGTAGAATTAACTTAACCCCCTTGTTTGTTTATTAACCCTGGGAAGCGGTTATACTGAAGATAAAAGTTCCACATATTGACATAATCTACTAATTAAGGGAATCAGTCCCTGTTGATGCCTTATAACAGTTATTTGCAAAGTGCCATCATTAAGGGACACAACAGGTTGAAAGAGAAGTTGGGGGGATCTTTGGATGCCAATGTCCAATGCAATTTAAACATCATGTAAGGGGTTAGCAAGTGTGAAAGAATCCAATGTACTAGACACAGCTGCCCTCTAGCCGTTATTGGAAAAAAATGAACAGCCTGGCTAAGCATCTGGGAGTTGTAGTCCAATGAAAGGTGGCGGTATTGCTGTTCTGCCATTTACTGTATTTTCCTCTGGCTGTCAAAGGGTTTGTTTTCAGTCAGTAAACATAAAATTTGCTAATTTAATTCCCTAGACGCTGAGTATTGCATTTACCTTCCTTTTGTCCTTTTCTTTATTACAAAACTATTTTTTTCCTCAGACAAGATGTAAAAATCATTTTTACAACCAGAAGTAAAACCATTCACATAATTGACTGCTCGTTTAAAGCAGACTATAGACTTTGCTGTGTGCGGCTGCTTCTTAAAACACATATTCATATCATTCAACTACTGTCTGAGTTAAAAATATCTGTCTGTTAAGGAAATTGTTTCTCCGAAGAGAAATTATTAGCAAAGAAGGAATGTTTTCTTTTGTTATCATCACTATTCTTGAACGTGTAAAATTAAGCTCTGCCAGCTTTTTACAGCTCATTTAACTATGCAATTAGACACTTCAACAGATATGGACAATTTTAAATTGAATATTCTTATCTTCTGTGTTTGGATTTTTGTATCGTATGCTTTAAAACCCTATTAACCTTTTTTCAGTTTCCTCATTCCCTCTACAATATTACTTTAACATACAGCACATTTCTTTTTCTTCCTGGACTGTTACTGGATTACAGGTACATATCTGGAATTGTTCTTTTTGTAATTTATTTATACAGCGGTAATGTTTAAGTCCAACACACAGATATTTTAAATAAACCCAGGTTTAATTGGAATATTTAGCCTGTTACTCAGTGATATCCTAAATCAACTGGTTAATCAAACTTAATGGGCCGGAGAACTACTGTGACATCTTAAGGTAAGTGTATGTATTATTATAATATATGTATAATATTATGCCATTCCATTCCAGAAAAATAGTGCTGTTATAGGAACATACTAAGAACGGACTAAGAACATACACTAACATAAAGGTCTTTGATACATAAAGACTACTTATGACTTATAATTATGTTCTGTCTATGAATTGTCACTGTAGATAAACAAAAAGCCATTGGAATCATCTATTGTCATTCTGCTCTTTGCAGCAATATAACAAGTGCAAACTATTAAATTTAGTAGCCTCAGAAAATAACATATAACGCCAGGGCCGGCCCTATAATGGGGCAGACTGGGGCAATTGCCCCAGGCGGCACTTTGCCGCCCCAAGCGCTTTTTTTTTTTTTTTTTTTGAAGCGGAGGAGAGAGAGAGAGAGAGGGGCACCGAGTGGTTTTCGCTTACCCGCTCGGCGCACCTCTCTCTCTCTCCTCTGCGGCGAGTCTCCCTGTCCGGTCCCGGTGCCGGCTTGTAATGCAGAGCGCCGGAAGTGACGTCAATTTCCGGCGCTCAGCATTACAAGCCGGCACCGTGGCAGAGCAGGGAGACTCGCCGCAGGACTGTTTAAAGGTAAGTAAACAGTAAGGGGGAGGGGTCGTAGATTATGGCGTCGGCGAAGTTTAAAATGCCCCCCCCGGCGTCGGCGGGGGGGGCGGCGTTTCAAACTTCGCCCCCCCCCCGGCGTCGGCGGGGGGGGCGGCGTTAAGTCTTCGGCCGGCCCTGTATAACGCCATTAACTATGCAAACTGATGTTAAAGGGACACCCCATTCTTTAAAGCATAGGATCGCTGCGTGGTCACTTTAAATATTCATCTGGTCCATTTTGCAAAAATAGAAATCCCACCAAGATATCTAATGATTACTGCAAGTTGAAGTCTACTATTCACATAAGTTCAAACAGTTAACTGTTTCTATATTAATTGAATACATCACTGAGTGATTTTAAATTTATTCAACCTAATGTTAAATTGTGCACTGGCTAACCCTGTTATTTGGATTACACATAATATACCTCTGTACATATTACAAACACTGCATCCATAAACATTGGCAAACACAAACATTTTGATATTACATATTTTATTTATTTATTTGATCAGTGCGAGTGGACTTGCAAGTGAGATTTGAGCATGCTTAGTAATGTTTAAGTAGTGGAGAAGTAGCTGGGTAATCAGTATTTGTCACGTTAGCAATCAGGCGAGGAGTCCGATACGCAGGATTGCTAATGTGTGTGCAGGGCTTGGACACAGAGCAACTGTTACTGAGAGAAGAGGATGGTCAGTATGCGAGCCGAGGTCAGATCTACAAGGAGCAAAGCCATATTCGAGATCAGAGGTCAGGGAGGCCAAGGGCTTCAAGGTCAGCAACATAGATCAGATCAGGAGAGAGAAGTCAGGGGCAAGCAAATGTCAAATATCGGGTAATTTTGGGGTACGAAAGCCAAGGCAACATAGATAGGGAAGCTCCAGAGGACCCAGAACAAGTCTGAAAATCTGAGCACAGGTAAGAGAGTGAGAGGTGCTTTAATACTGCTCAGTATGGTGATTACAGAAGCTACAACGCCTTGATGGGACGGTCTGAGTTTACTTGAGGAAGATGGCATCATTTTGGAAAAGGGCAACGCCAGTACTTGCAATGGATGCCATGTGGTAGTGTTTCAGATTCTCCCTGTCCCCAGGAGTGCTGCAGGGAGTGAGGATATTTGCCAGTAACACGGACAGAGGTAAGGGCATGATAATATTAGATCTGCAAATTGGCCAAAAATGATTCCGACACATTTTTCAGTTCTTTTTTTGGCCCATTCATTTTTGACATTTTTCATTTGTGAATTAAATTTGTTGCACGGTACCAACACTCACTCACATTCACTCCCACACTTATCACTCTCTCACACTCTCGTTCACTCTCATGCTCTCAAAATGTTTCCTTACCATCTCTGCCGACCGTTTCCACTTTCACATCTTCGCCTGCATCTTCTTCTGCATCGCCTTCATCTTCTTTCTTTAATCTTCAATCCTTAATCTGGTATCTTCTATTTTTGTTGGTATTTCTGAGAATATAACCTGGCAACTTCCACCAATATGGCAGCATTTATAGTGAAGTCCTCTCTCCATCCAACAACTGTAAGTGCTGCCATAATCCACTAAGGTGAACTGAGGGCAATATGGCGGCACTTGCTAGAACATCTTCTTCCCTCATTAGTCAGGCCATTGATATGCTTTATGTTGTTTGTTTTTTTTAATTGACAATTAAGGTTACGTCGGGTCATTGAACTGAGATAGGCTAAATTGTTCTTTTCTGCTGTTAAATTCTGTGTTCCTTGTTATTCAGTAAAAATACAGCACGGCACGGTCAACTCTGCATTCTGCCTTGCACAGGTATAAAAGAATATATATATTTGTAAGGTTTGGAGGGAGTTCATCACTACAGCAACCTGGTTTGATTATTGGTTGCTTTGCTAAAAGACTACTTTCAAACTTTGCACTATAATTGCTTTTTGAACATAACCCCAATTGTTTTTTTTCAGAATTCATTGGGGATTCTATGATCTGTAGAGTTTAAGATTTGTATGTCATATATTTTCTCAGGTTTATTTGCAATTGCCTATTCTATTTCAGTTACAAATCTACTGCATCTGCAAAATATTCCCATGGGTGATAGTTTCGCTGATATTTATATATCTAATGCTTCGGGCATCTATCATAATTGTTTCCTGAAAATGTGGGCCTTGGAAGTATGGACGTTTATCATGACTTTTAAAACTGTAACCATTAGATATGTCTAAATGTCACATCTGTTGCATCATTTCTAAGGCGAGATGTTCTGGATAATACAGTACATGACATTCAATAATAGCACAAGTTGGTGATGTTTCATATCATAATGTTACCTGAAATACTAAATGTCAGACACGCCTACACATTTTCTTACCCATTTTTAATATAATTGAAATTAATGAATGGCTTTTAATGTAGTTAAGTACCCTTTCTGTTGACTACTAGACTGCAGACTAAATCTTTGTTATTAAGCTTGCTGGAATGTCATTGATAGAGTAAGATGTATAGTTACATAAGCTTTCAAGACCTAAAAGGTACCTTCTTCTGACTAACAGAGTAACATACCATTGCTTGTGAATGTCACAGTAATTGAAATAATATAGGAGGTCCGTAATATAATATAAAGCTATTGTTTTTTAACTGTCTATCGCATGACTATACACATACATTTTTAATGTATTTTGGAGTGCATATTGCATGGTTGACGTGATCTTTTTACACACAAAGTCATAAGTTTGTACTGTCCTATTACATCCTGCCAATCCCTGTTTTATAAAGTCTCCCCCATGCCATTCTACTTTTTAGGCTATGTCCAGCTCTTATGAAAAAAAGCAGCTATTGGAAATTGTCAAACAAGAATCTAGGGTTAACAACCACCACCAATACCACCAGCTGAACCAGCCCACCACCAGAAACTCTAACCTAGACTTCTGGACATGAAGGATATGGGAGGGAGAATGCTTAAACTGCATCATGTTCTAACTTATATTCCTCCCTGTCTTGTCAAGGCAAGGATAGTTCACACATGCTTGTCCACATGATTTTGTTCATGAATGGGGTTCATGTGTATGTCAACACAAGAACAATTCTGTGTAATGCTTTCCGTGCAAGCGGAGAGACCTTTATTCAAATACTGCCACTAAAAAGGTTAATATTTTGTCCATGCAGTTCTCATATATATATATATTCCTTAGTGTCTTCCATATAATTATGTTCCCAAAGCCAATTAATTTCGGAACAATCTGTGATATTATTTACAAAAAACAAAAACTGCCTCATAAAAAACTTTGTAATAATAGAACAATGCTAGCCACTATTTAAAAATCTAATTTAAAATGTTTTAAAGTAAATGGACATAGTCTATCCATTTGAAGGATAAAATTAAAGCCTCTGTGGTAACAGGTTTCATTTTCATTCAATTTTGGGAACGGGTAGCATCTCACCTCTGTTTTATATAAGTGTTTATTGTGAGAGAAAAAAATTTACCTTTCTGATCCCATGGAAAATGTGGGAATAGGTGCCTAATTATCTCATGATTTTAATACCCAAAGCAATATAACACGTGCCAGTATGTTTTGGAAACAAAATTAGAAGTTAACAGACAAAAATGTCCTTTGGGACCCGATGTTCTTGATTCGCAGCTTAAAGAAAGAATTGCACATCTAAAATGTCACCTTTAATGTCACGATCTATTAAAAAATATAGTTTATTTGCCTTTTTTTAATTTTTCATCAATCTCGGTGCGATGTTCATTTCAAATGACATTTTCCTTGCTGTTTTTTAATTTATGCACAGCGAGAAAAGAAAGTATTTGATAGGAATTCACTGCATATTAAAAGTCTCACAAATTAAGATAATATACCATTCTCATGCTTTTACCTCAATATGATATAATATAAAACATGCAAAAATATATTACTGGATTTGAGTATACATGAAAAGTATTAGCAAAGGATTGTCTGTATTTGTGCATTTTTACCAATAGATCCTAATTCTACAGCCCTGGGTGTAGAATGATTTAAAGGGAGAAAATACCATTTTAACTAAACAAGCAGCTTTTGGCACATAAATGGGATTTGATAAAGCAGACTTACTTGAGAACTTCCTTCTAGCATGTTTTAGCTGGCACGAGCTTCATTGCAGGACTGAACCCAATCATGACATTTCCATGAGTCTCCAAAATCAGGAATCTGCACACACTCCCCACAGGAACTCAGGTGCTTAGCTGTGCAAGGAAGGGTCAGCTCGCCAGTAAATCAAAATAGAAAAAGGCTCCAGGCACTCAAGGGTTCCATCCGGCAGATTTATTGAAGGAGAAGGACAATGTTTCGACCTCACGATGAGGTCTTTATCAAGTTGATAAAGACCTCATCGTGAGGTCGAAACGTTGTTGTCCTTCTCCTTCAATAAATCTGCCTGACGGAACCCTTGAGTGCCTGGAGCCTTTTTCTATTTTGATTTCCATGAGTCTGGCACATTAAACAATCTTCAATTTGCTACATTATGGAATTGAATGATCTATAGCACCTATGCAAAAAAAAGCACAGAATACGTAGGCAACATGGAGTATACATTAGGATCAGTTATATGACAAGGCCTCGCAGTTCCTTCTTTCTCTTAGAATGGAGTCTACAACATGATCTACCTCTGATTATTTATAACTATTGCATATGTTGTTTTCTTATTTCTGCAATAGGCTAAATGCAAAGTATAAAGCAAGAAAGTGTGAGCATAAACCAGGATAAGCCGACTTTTTCATGGCTACATCACAACTAATTATCAGTTGGCGGGCAGAGATTAAGAGGGTTGAAGCCCGGCTTGTGTTTCCAACCAGAACAATCTGCAGGTCTGACCTGCCATGTTGAACTAATTAGCTATGCCTAAAAGTAGATTATTTTCAGACTAGCTGCCCAGTCAGGCATGCGGTTATTGTTTTTAGTAATTGTTGTTTAGGTAGTATATATAATAGAAGAATTTGCGAAAAGGTGGGTGTCAGCTAGACAGGTGTTATCCATGAAAAAAAGGATACTTACTAGTTGAATAACCGTTGCATTTGGACTGGGAAAGTTTTGTTATGCATAATATATTTATTCCAGCTGTAAAAGACAATCTTTCTTATATCTGAAGTAAATTGTTAATTCTGTGCCTGCTTCGGCTAATGAGCCTATACAGAATTTTACTGCATCCCGATTCTGGTCTCTTTCTCTGGTTTTTTAGGATCTTGCTCAAAAGCAGCTATTTTTTTAAAGTGTCTCCAGGATGTCATAATGAAGTCTGATACATGATTTAGAAATGTTCCTCTGGAACATTTTGACATAGGAAGAAGTGACAGAAACATTTCAAGACAATCCCACAGGAAAAAATGCACAGTAAAATGTAATGTACTCATAGTACCACACAATGGGTTAAAGCACAAAAATACACAAGCAAAGATATTATACTCCTGTTAATAGAAAATGAAGCAGTGACTTACCTAGGGTCATATGTTATGTTTCAACAACAAAAACCAATACAACACATGTGTATTAATCCATTCGGTTATATGATTGTATCCTACAAAATATAATAAAATGAGTACAAAATATGGTATGTTTGCAAATAAATTGGTTGCATCTCTTTTTTTACTTGTCACATTTCTTCTTCTTTATCTTTTGTTGGATACAAAAGTATCCAGCAGTATTAAGGGTCAAGGGATCACCCTCTACAAGGACACCATTTATTTAGGCCAAATGACGGCACTTGCTAGAAAGTGTGAGCCTAGGATGGCCCTGAATCCCACTTATCCGTTTGCCTATATAATCACCCAGCAAAAGTGCTAAAATGTAAAAGTTTTTTGCGGTGAATGAGTCTGTACAATGGTCTTATAGTTCAACAGTCTGTCTACATGACTCACCAGTTATGACATTCGGTTGCTTGGGGACACTTTTAAACTATATATTATTTTTTTCTTTCTCAAAAAGGTACTGCTCTACTTTCTCTGCTGAATTGAACACTTTTGTAATTAAATGTAGCATCAGAATCACTTTTTTGTTAAACCTACAATTATTATCTCAAACAAAAACCATGCCATATTAGTATGGATGCATGAAAACATTCTGGATATTAAGTTCTGCACAGTTCTAGAAGTTCATACAAGTCCCTACCAGGGGCGGGCTGGGCAGAGGGGCAGGGGAGCAAATGTTAATAAAACGGCCGGCTGAGTGGCCGATGAGGGCGCACGACCACCATGGCCATCTTAAACGCGGGACAAAAGCCCGCATTAACCATGATCGCAGGGGTTGCAGCCACCCGATCACATCACAGACACCCTGCCACTTACCTGTACGTTGCTCGCTGTGCGAACAGCATCTCTTGCTCCACCCAGGACAAGCAGGAAACCAGCAGAGTCACGTGACTTTACGTCACGTCACATGACTCCGCTCCGTTCCTGCTTTTCCGGGTGCTACAACAGAATAACGCAGAGGGATGCAGCGGCTCCTGCAAAAGTCTGTGAGTGGCACAGAGTGATCTGCACTTCAGGTAAGGGGGTGGGGAGGTTGTATGAATGGGTAAGCATGATTGAGGGAATGAATGAGTATCTGTCAATGAGCGAGTGAATGAGTATCTGTAAATGATTAGTATCTATAAATGAGGAAATTAGTATATGAATGAGTGAATGAATGTTTGTGAATAATGAATGAATACCTGTGTGAGTGGGGGTAAGCATTGCACAGGGAGGCTGTTTGAGGATACCACAGACAGGTTGTTTGGGGGCAAAGGTGGGAAGTCCTATGCTTCCATTCTGGGTGTTGGGCAGATCCTGTGCGTGAAATCTGGGTGCTAAGGGGGGGGGACATTAATTCATGACAGGGTGCTGGCTGGGGGCATCACATAAATCAATACTAAAGGGGGGCTGGGCAGTGGGATAAATATACATTGTGGGGCTAGCTGGGGCAATACACAATGATGTGGGCGCATTAGGGCGACTGCATTGGCCATGTTTTCCAGGACACATATAGTTTTTCCATTCCAGATAAAATGGGGGATGTATAGACTCATGGAAAGAACAAACTAGTCAGATATACACCCCCCATACTGCAGGGCAGCATTTTATCTATGGTGGCAGCATTAATACACAAGGGTAGCAACTAGGGCCATCACACAAAAGGGGGCAAAAACACCAAAAGGGGGTCAACTACAAAGTGTGAAAAATACTTTTTTACATTTTTATTATTGTTGTAGCTTAGCCCGTCTGGTGGGTGTCAGAGCCTGTCCTGGTGTGTGTGTCTGGGTTTCAGTGTGTCAGAGCCTGTCCTGGTGTGTGTGTGTTTGGGTGTCGGTGTGGCAGAGCCTCTCCTGGTGTGTGTGTGTTTGGGTGTCGGTGTGGCAGAGCCTGTTCTGGTGTGTGTGTGTTTAGGTGTCGGTGTGGCAGAGCCTCTTCTGGTGTGTGTGTGTTTGGGTGTCGGTGTGGCAGAGCCTGTCCTGGTGTATGTGTATGTGTGTTTGGGTGTCGGTGTGGCAGAGCCTGTCCTGGTGTGTGTGTTTGGGTGTCGGTGTGGCAGAGCCTGTTCTGGTGTGTGTGTTTGGATGCTGGTATGGCAGAGCCTGTCATGGTGTGTGTGTGTGTGTGTGTCTGTGTGTTGGTGTGGCAGAGCCTGTCCTGGTGTGTGTGTGTTTGGGTGTCGGTGTGGCAGAGCCTGTCCTGGTGTGTGTGTCTGGGTTTCAGTGTGTCAGAGCCTGTCCTGGTGTGTGTGTTTGGGTGTCGGTGTGGCAGAGCCTCTCCTGGTGTGTGTGTTTGGGTGTCGGTGTGGCAGAGCCTGTCCTGGTGTGTGTGTGTTTGGGTGTTGGTGTGGCAGAGCCTCTCCTTGTGTGTGTTTGGGTGTCGGTGTGGCAGAGCCTGTCCTGGTGTGTGTGTGTGTGTGTTTGGGTGTCGGTGTGGCAGAGCCTGTCCTGGTGTGTGTTTGGGTGTTGGTGTGGCAGAGCCTGTCCTGGTGTGTGTGTTTGGGTGTTGGTGTGGCAGAACCTGTCCTGGTGTGTGTGTTTGGGTGTCGTTGTGGCAGAGCCTGTCATGGTGTGTGTGTGTTTGGCTGTCGGTGTGGCAGAGCCTGTCCTGGTGTGTATGTTTGGGGTGTCGGTGTGCAGAGCCTGTCCTGGTGTGTATGTTTGGGGTGTCGGTGTGGCAGAGCCTGTCCTGGTGTGTATTTGATTATCTGTTTCCTGGCACTTTACTTTCCGTAGGAATAAATTAAACTATAGTCTCTTTAAAGGACAAAACTTTCTAGGCCCAAAAATCAGTGAGCAGAAAAGTGAAGGTTTTCTGTTTAATCTATTTCAATCTGCATATTTTATTAAAAAGGATTAGTTGTGTTAAATTGTGGCTTCTGGTGTCCCGTGTATGATGACTTTTTTTTAGTGTACTTACGTACTCCCCATCCCAATTACATCAACATGTGTTAGAAAATCAGGAAAAGATACGCATGGATGGTGGGCTGATTCGGTGGCGCAATGGGCCACTTGACTAGACTTGCCCCCCAGGCCATAGGCTGCCAGTCCTCCCCTGGTCCCTGCAGTTTCTGTGATTCAAGAGGCCCCTAGGTTTTAAAGGCTCTCTACAGCATCCTGGTCCAGAAGACACTTGGGACCTTGTACTAAACTGCTGTTAATTATGTCTAATATTTTATGATCAAGAGCAGACTTGTACATGTTCTATAACATGTTCCGGGACAAAGCAGTTTATATCTCAAACAGTATACAATCATAGATAAGGGTGTTTTAGGATTATGTGTTACCCACTGGATGTATCCTCATGCTTAAAAGCTAGTGTCCCCTCAACAAGGAAGGAGCCATGTAGTAAAAGTACAATTTAATTTGTGGTACTGTGTTTGTTAATGATGAATAATTGAATATATTCATAAATCCAGCAGTTTCAAAATTGAATGATTACATTATACGTACTTGGTATTCAATTCTTTAAATGTATTTCTTAACTTTGTTAATGGATTAAGCACATATTCTAGTGCAGCGTCATGCAACTTTATTATGTTTCATGCTGTTAAAATGAATTATTAGAGAAAATTGTTTGGGTATATTTTTTTTGATAAATTGTAGAAAAAAGTCATTTTAAAGTATTTAGTACAGTAATTTATATTATATTAGTGTGTTATATTATTTCATTTTTGATCTTGTTTCTTAATATTTTCAATGTGTTAAATCATATATTAATATATATAAACAATTTAAGCAAACATTATAAAATTCACTTACATTGCATATAATGTGAAATCCTGAGGATTGTAGGATGTATAAAATCCTCAAATGGTGAGCACTATGGGTTATCTGTGTATAAATGGCAACCATTTAAATAAGGTATTAGGCCTCATTTAAAATTTGCCCTAGATATAATGTCTGGCAGTGCACTTTTTAATGTTATTCAGGCTTAAGCTCTAATGTCAGGTCTCTGAGATCTAGAAGAGCTTTCTGGAAGAGTTACCTTGCACTTTAATTGCTAAGTCCTATCCTGGAAGGTGTTAGTTACCATCAGATCAGGCCCAAATCTTTAAGACATACATTGATGATGATAGAAATATGAGTTTTCCTTTTTTCACAAATGTTATTTTGCTAACATTTGTTATTGTAAATATATTATTTAAGGGTGGTATTCAACAATACTCAATAAGTGATTCAATAACATGTAATTGACTGTGCTATATTCCTTTTTAGCATTTAATACAAGGTAAAGACCTGGGCAGTTTTCAAATAACTTTCAGCTTTAGGCTGAACAGTGGTGGTTTTCAGGACACACTTCCAAAAAAAATCAAGGGACTGAAGTCTCAATCAGGGAACATAAACATGAACATCTGTTCACCCGGCCCAGTAAGTATACCAGGGAACATTGTGGCACCCCGAAAAGCCAGAGAGTTCCTAGGTATGCTGGGCCTACTGGAGACCATGCGAGACCTATGAGAAACTCTTGGCTAAAACTATGGCATATGCAGATGACTAAAGGTGAAAAAAGGCATATTTGCCATCTATTATATTTTGCTAATGAGCTACTGGAATGTGATTATTTTTTTGGCATACATTATATTTATATATGTGGAAACATTTGTATTCTTTCTTGGATAGTACATTTTTAACAGAATATTTAAGTTGTATTTTATTTACTGATATTTAAAAGTAAAAATAACCTCAATTGATAGACCCAGAACAATTTTAGCATTGTAAATTTAGTGACCAAGAGTAATACCATCTAATGGTAAAAACTCTCCACTGACTGAACTGTGTAAAATGGACCAAAAATAGTATTAGCACCACTAAACCCGGAATATCTATAAAATCACACATGGGTCACATACAACATTAATTTTATGTGTGACACACCAACAATAGTGTCTGTTTACATACATCAATAATAGTTTACAATATATTTCTTCATTATACAACATGACAATATCAATAATATGGCAGGATAAACTTTGACCAAAGTACAACATAGTCCAATTCATTTTAAATTAACACCATTACATCTTAGATATGGCCCATTCACCTAACATTAGCTTGTAAGTCACATTTCAACTCTGTACAACAAGCTTAGCAATAAAATATTTTAATATTATTTTGTGTCTGTGCCCGAATATAGATGGCTGTCTTGGTATTACGGAGTAATTAACCGCCTAGCCACAAAACCCTACTAGCAAAAAATACTTTTACAGACACGCCACTTTACTTGGGTTTAACCTTTCATTTGCATAGGTTAATTTTAAACTGCAGTTCAAATTTAGCTTGAAAAGATAATTACAGTATTTCACCTCCTTTCATCTCGGGTTATGTAAATGGGACTGTAATCTTTTCACAGTTCATATTATATTAATAAGTGAAAAAGTAGTCTTCATTTACTTTATTCTGTCAATCACATTCTAAGCAATAGGCTCAAATGGGAGCAAGCAGATACATATCAGGTATTCAAGCTCAATTTTATAATCACGCTCAAAGAGAAAATGACCTTATTTTCCTCAGCATATCTCCTTGTGCATAGATAGGGAAGAGTTTACTTTTTAATGAATCGTATTACCAAGCTCTTATTGTTCTGTTTAAACTGATGAGCATACACTCACTACAAAGTGAAGTCACCAACAGAACACCAGTAAAAACAGCTTATTTTTTTTATAGAACAGAGGGGAAATTAACCATAGAGAATACATACTGTATGGTAGCTGACCAAAGCAAAGGTGTTTACCTAAGACATTTTTTAAGAATGCCTGACAAAGTACTCACAAAGTTTTTTTTACTGCACATTCATCATTTATTAGACTGGCATGGATAACTCATGTTATCAGAGTTAAACGAACCATTTTAAGTAATTGGAATGTGCTGTTCGTGACAGAAGTCTTGGAATGCTAATTGACAATCTGTGTATATGAAGGAATAAATAAAGTATTTTTTTGTATATTTTTGCAAGGATCTTCAATCCAGTTGCTTTCAGGTAGGCTACTGGCTTTTGTAATGGCTTTATTCAAAATATCTGGTTTGGGAACCATATGCTGGACAGATCAGCTCTATTGAATGAAATAGTGAGTCATGTTTAAAAAAAATATTCCTGGAACAAAGTTCTATATATGGAACAATTACCATAGCAACCAGTGTGACGTACCTACTGATTGCCCAACATATATTACTTTGCACCAGATTTTCTCTTCATAAATCTGACTCAATGTTTTAAGAAGGTAAGAGTCCATTATTTTTGTTTTCAAATACTTCACAGTCTCACTCACATCTACCAAAGACTGTCAATACATTTTTTTTGTTAGGTTACATGAGAGTAAGCCAAGGCTGTCTTTAATATAAGGGGAAATGTGCAGATTCCCCAATGCCAAGGCTGACCTTAGGAACCCATTGCAGCTATCCCTGAACCACAACCATAGCCCATGGAAGTATTAAAATGTGATACATATTACAATATTACAATGTGATACAATATTAGGAGAAAACAAAAGGTGAGCCACATAAAACTTTTAATGCAAAGCTGGAGAACTAATTCTCATGACTGAGGTAGCATCAATGCAGCGCCTTCTTTCCCCCAAATAAATACACAAACACAAAGGTAATATAATAATGCTTTATTATAAAGTAAACTATGGGATATTCTGGCCACGGTGCAAATCCGCTTTCGCCTTCCACACCGTGACACAAGTGTTTTTAATATATTCAACAATATCGCAGGTTACATAATTGTACAGGTCTAGAAGGAAGTATTGTAAAACAGGATTTTTTTAACATTTGAAAATTTTGTATATGCAGCATCTGACAAATAAGCCTATTTTATTTCTTAATTATACAAATGAAGTTAAAGTGGATGTTCTTACAATGATACTGCCAGACAAATACGTGTATAATGACAGCAGCTCAAATAATACCAGAACATTCCCTAAAACTATCAAGCTGTCATGAATCAGTCTTTTGAGTATACATGTTAAAACCTTTACTTTAAGTCCTGACCACACACCAGAGAGGAGAAAAGTGCAGTTTGGAGTGCTGACTTTCAGAATGGTCATACCAGATTGGCAGTTGGGTTCATTTTAATTACTATCTGTCAAAGATTAAAGGAGATTGTTGTTATCCTACACCCCCAGCAAAATATCAATATGGGCTCATAAAAATAAATTAGATCTAACTAGGCATAGGACATCACTGATGAGGCAATATCTTGTCTTTTCATTATAGAAAAGCACCTTGAAAATACAAGGAAAAGTCTACCTGTTTCTCCCAACTAGGCTCTTGAATCAAGAACTCTAAACATTATCATGAACATGTTTTTCAAGTACACAAGCACACACTCAGATGCACATTTCTATCCCCAACTGCACATGCTCTTGCATACCTCCTGGTCTATAACATAAGATTCATGACTCCCAACAACATTTTTCCCTTTTTCTTTCCGGAAATCTACCTTCATCTATGACCTTTTATGTGAAAATAGAGAAGAGAATTGCAAGGGATTTGGGGCTAAATAAGTATATACCTTTATAGGCAAAACAGTTGAAAGAAAGAAAAAAATAAGATTTATTATTACAATGTCGAATCCACAAGCCATATGGTTTTCAGAAGTATGCTTTTAATTTCATGACTTGAACTCTAAATATCATTCACTCTCCTTTACCTAACTCTACCACAGTAGAAAAAATGAATATCCCTGCAAGGATCCATTTGCTTAAGAATGCCCGTCTTATAATTTAAGGTAAGAACAGTTAATAAGTGTCTTTAAACTTCACTGTAGTACTTGTCATGATCATATAACTGTGTTTATGATGACCACCAAGGCACTCGCAGAACTAATCTGCATTGTGTACAGAAACACAAATCTTTGTTTCAACATGTACTGAAAGCATTTTTTTTCATTCGTAAATATAATTTTCTGTGCTTAATTTTCCAACTCTCTGTAGGGCCCTTAAATTTATGTTGATGTTGGACTAGTAAATTAATTGCATATTCAATTTTATGAGTTTTTTTATGTGGAAACGAACAAAACGTGCTTAGCAAGTCTCAGAAAGTAAATTTAATTTAGATACTAATTCATCTAACGTGTAATTGGTTTGCTTATTAGTATTATTAAAGAATAATTATTCCTAATAATAACATACAATTTTAATTCAGTTGCAGAATGGTACTTGTAATTTACTTCTTCTGTTAATGTCACTTTGAGTCTGTTATGATTTGGTCCCTGTGTTTGGTTTATCTATTGGTTAATGATCACAAGTATATACTTCATCTAGTTGTATAGTACGACAGGGCCAGGTTAACTGGAGTTCCCCCTGAGACAGACATTTTAATGGAACTCTGGGTCGGGTTGTCTGGGGGCAGTTTGCACAAAGTGTTTTGTTGTGTGGGGGTCTTTGTTGGGGATTCGTGTGGGGTTTAGCCGAGTCATGGAGCGTGTCAGTGTCCTGTTTCTGATCCAATGGCCCGGTAATATTTTATAGGATGTCAGTGGCGGAACTACCAGGGTCGCAGGGGTCGCGACTGCGACCGGGCCCTGGAGTTCTGTCAGTCAGGGGGGCCCAAGGGGTGCCGAGCGGTTGCTGAAAATGACCGCTCGGCAACTCTTGGGCCCCCCTGACTGACAGAAATCCAGGATGCCTCCGCTCCCCGCCGCCGCTGCCGCTGCCGCAGGCGCCTGCCTCAGTGCTGCCCAGAGTGCAGTGTTGGGAGCGTGAGGTGTTTGTCTCGGGTGCCGGCACTTCCCGCTGAGAAGGAGGGGTAGGGAGGGAGAGGGTAGATCGTGAGAAAGAGATAGATGGGTTGGGGGTTGGAGGGGCCCTTAACAGATTCTCGCACCGGGGCCCTGAGGTTTCTAGTTACGCCCCTGTATGATGTTGTTAAGTTATAGCCAGACTGAATGTGGCTGCAGCTCCAGCCCTTCAAAGGGACAATCAGGTAACCTGGCTGGAGCTCTTAATCGGCCAGCATAGCCCTGTTTGCCCAGACAGCAGCCTCACTATAGGGGGGATAACAGGCGGGGGAAACTCATTGTATCCCTTAATCCCTTCACCTTATCCATCGCCTGTGTACTCCCCGAGCTGATGGGATTTGGGGTAAAAGACTGTTGATAGAATGACGGCTCTATATAAGTTCTGTGTGTTTGTAAGGTGGCTCCTGTTTTACTGCATGAGTTGTGGTCTGACTGATCCGTGGATAGCAGGAGCTATCCGTATGAGGGTACTGACTGGTGATTCCTCAGCCCTCAAACAGGGGTACCCCGCCTTGGGTACAGTGATCCTGCAACATATAGATACAACCTAGGAATGTTTATTAGATGACCAAAGAATATGTTTTAAGAATTTAATGCAAGATCAGTTGTGTAACCAAACACATACTTGGTTTACAAATTCTTTTCAGTCAATAATTACAGAAATGCAAATTTAACATTACGGTTTTTAGCAAGTTTACAAAATCTTGTTTTCACTTCTGAAAACACTTAAGAAAATATTACATAGTTATTCATTGTAATGTAACAAATTGTTTAGCACTATTACCAATAGGTCTGCTAAAATAGATATTTTTTCCGCAAATGTTTCTGTACAGCGTTTCTTTAACCAATTAAATCAACTCACTGTTATCAAGGTTATGTCTTTTTTACGTCACATTTTAAGTTGGCTTGAGTTGTCACAAGCTTCATTAATGAATTAACTACTTGATATTGATGTTTGGCGTTAAAGAAGTTGGGGTAACCTACACAAAACAGCCACAAAAAAAACCAACACAGCAGCTCCTTCAAAATACCTAAAATCATGGCCCAATCAAAGAATTTCCATTGCCAATTTTACCAACATTCTGTGCATCTCCCTGGAAAAATAAGCTTGAATTTAAATGTATTTCCAAGCTTTATTTCTAGTCTGTTAAGCATTGTACATAAATATAGTCACTTTTAATTGGATGGATAATGTACCATTCTCACTTATTTATTAAAAATAGATTCATCCACCTGTTTTTGAAATATAGTTAGGTAAAACTTGTAGGGATAATTGTGATCACAAATATACAAAACCATTATTTGAAAAATATGAACAATTATAGTGCTATTGTAGGACCATACCCATAATTTTAATAAAGAGATACCTAATATATTATCCCTGATCCTAAGTTCTTGCAGATCACACTAAAAGTTATAATTCAAAACAAGAGATCAATAATATAATTTAATGCAAGGACAAAAATCTAGGAGAAATGTATATGATCTATGTGCAGTACAAAATGTCAAACAGAAACATTATCTTCAAAACATATGAAAATATAGCATGACATAAAATACAGTATATTACTGATCGGTCATCAAGTATTCGTTGCTGGTTTATGGAGTTAACACAAACAATGACATAACAAGTAGAACAAAACACATTGCATTAACATGCTATATTCTAAACTATCCCTTTACCAGGCCCGGACTGGCCATCGTTCATATAATGATGTTTTAATTTAAGTCCCGTGCAGGACTTAAGCAACAGCTCGGCGCCCTCACTGTCGGTGACTCCGTGACTCCGTCGCGGTGCTGGCGTTTCATTCTGAGCGCCGGAAAATTATGTCATATTCCGGCGCTCAGCTGTGAAGCGCGCACCGAGGCAGAGTGGGAAGACGGACGCCTCGTGCCCCCACCGCAGGAATCAACAAGGTAAGTAGGGAGTGGGGGTAGATAGTGAGGGGGGTGCAGAGGGGGGCAGTGAGAAGGGGCAGAGGGGGGAGGCAATGAGAAGGGGCAGAGGGGTTAGATAGTGAGAAAGGGGGAGGGGATAGTGAGAGGGGGTACATATTGAGAAGTGGGGAAGGGGGTACATAGTGAGAAAAGGGAGAATGCAGTGAGAAGGGAGAGAGGGGGTACATACTGATAAGGGGGAACATAGTGAGAAGATATGGGGGGCAGATAAGAAGGGGAGGGGTTGATGGGGAGAGGGGGTAGTGTGAATGCGTACGAGAATGAATGAATTAATGTGTGGATAAATTGTGTGAATGCGTATGAGAATGAATGAATAACTGTGTGGATGAATTGTGTGACTGTACGAGAATGAATGAATAAATGTGTGGATGAATTGTGTGAATGCATATGAGAATGAATGAATTAATGTGTGAATGAATTGTGTGACTGCGTACGAGAATGAATGAATAAATGTGTGGATGAATGGTGTGAATGCGTACAAGAATTAATGAAGTAATGTGTGGATGAATTGCTTGAATGATTTGTGAGACTGCATTGATGAATATGTGTAAATGATTCATGTGAATGAGTGAGTAACTGTGTAAGTGATTGTGTCTATCATGAATGTTTGAGTGATTTGGGGAAATGCAAAGATGGTACATGAAGGGTGGGCTGTTTGCCAACAAAGATGTCTTACACTGGGCTGTTAGGGGACAAAGTTGGCTCAGGCTGGGCTGCTATATGTGTGTAATCTGGGTGCTGATCAGGTTCTATGTGGGCAATGCGGACACCAGGGCTGGCTGTGGGGTGTGCAACCTGTGATCTATGTCTGTCATTTAGGGGGTTATCTATACCTTTAATGCTGAGTTTTTATGTGAATTCTAATTGATTTATAGCTGCAAAGCTGGGTGTGTGTTATTCTGTTGATCTGTATCTGGTATGCTCTGTTTCCATACATTATTATTGTATACTTACAAATAGAGGGTTTGTATGTCTGATTCTGTTTATTTGATCTATACCTTCAACGCTGAGTTAACATGTGATTTTCAATTGATCTATACCTGCAAAGCTTGGTTTTTGTGTTGATTCTGTTGATCTATACCTGTTATGCTATGTTTCCATACATAATTTATGCATACCTGCAAATATAGGGTTTGTATGTGATCTATACATACAAGTGCTGTTTATATGTGTTTGATCTATAGTTCACAGGGAGGAAGGAAAGGAGAGGTAGAGGCTTGGTGAATAACGGACAAAGGGACTGGGAATGATTTCAGGGGATAGGACCTCTCAAAGTCATGGTCAGAGTGAGAAGGGGGGAAGACTGCACTGACTCTCACAGTCTTCCTCTAATCTGCAGTCAGTCTGGCAATTTTTTTTTTGGTGTGGTAGTGCAGGGATTGATTGCATGCTAGGGAGCTTGGAGCAGGGCCCAAGGAAATGTCGGTGTGGCAGAGCCTGTCCTGGTGTGTGTGTTTGGGTGTCGGTGTGGCAGAGCCTGTCCTTATGTGTGTGTCTAGGTGGCAGAGTCTGTCCTGGTGTGTGTGTTTGGGTGTCAGTGTGGCAGAGCCTGTCCTGTTGTGTGTGTCTGGGTGGCAGAGCCTGTCCTGGTTTGTGTGTTTGGGCGTCGGTGTGGCAGAGTCTGTCCTTGTGTGTGTCTGGGTGGCAGAGCCTGTCCTGGTGTGTATTTAGTCATCTGTTTTCTGGCCCTTTACTTTCTGTAGGAATAAATTGAACTATTTAATTTTTACTTATCCAGAGATAAAACTCCCCTCCTGAGTTTGTCACTTCAGAGGACAAAACATTCTAGGCCTAGAGATCAGTGAGAACAAAAGTAAAGGTATTGTGTTATTTACTCTATTTCAACCTATGTATCTTATTAAAAATGATTAGTGGCACTAAATTGTGGCTTCAGGGGTCCCGTGTATGATGACTTTTTTTTAGTCACATTGCTCCGCCTAGAGGATTGGCTGAGCGTTGCAATTCAGTTGGTCTGAGTTTCTTCCCTGCTGTGCTGTGCTGTGAGTCTGTGACTAACAGACTCACTCGTCGTGAGTACCAACTAAATTAGTTACTGTTTTGAATATTTCATTAAAGATATAGGGCTTTATAAATTGCATGACGTTATGATTCATTTATTATATATTTATGTAATGCTAATCGATTACAGTGACAAAAGCATGCTGAAATATAACTAATAGACAACAAGAAATGGTATATTAAATTTGTCAGAATTTGGTTTAACATTCCACATTCTAAAGCCTTCATGGACATAACCAGTTTTTACTCCTGAATGGAGTAGCTTCACCATTACTTTAATTAGGGCATACCTGATAATGCATCTACTTTCACCAAGAACTTCTTTGTTTCTTACTTTAAGAAAGAATATAACCATTTATATGATTTTAAAGAAAACAAGAGGGATCTGACTTAAAATATTTGACAATCTGTATCCTTGGATTATTACAAGTGGAGGTTTGTGTTTCCTTAACATTCTTCTACTTCACAAAACATGATGACAACTTTTTTATTATTTTGTTACTGACAGTAAAGCTGCTTCCTAATGATGGTCACTCTGCTGAAAAATGATCTTTTAGTGGATTATTATATCGCCATCAACCAAGACATGGAGATTGATGAGTCTTTGCCAGAATTGTTCAAAAGGTGCCCTGACATTCATCTTAATGATGGATTGTTTTTAACAATATCCTTGCTACTTTCATTTTAAAGCTTCTATAAGGTTTTATGAGATTCATTGCTCAGAAGTATCTTTACATTACCTGGCTTTCACCTGATATAGGGCCTACCATTTTGCAATTACTGTGGTCATAAGATATCTGACATCACATACTACATTATTTCTAAGTTTGTTGCTAAATGCTAAGAATTATGATGTTAATGCCATGGTAATTTGGTATTTGATAGTTTACTTTCTGTTTTTTGTATGCATGTATACCTTTGCATTTAAATATTGGTTAAGCTGATACTTGGGGCGCAGGTTGTGGCTCCTTAAATAAAACATGAATTTATCTCATTTATTTCATCTCCTGTATTCAGTTTTACAGCTTAGGAATCAACCTGACAGTATAATAGCAGATATGAAAAATATCCATAGTTAAGTATCCCATACTAATGACAGATCTACTGTAAAAAGCCATTCAAGCTAGACTTGTGCATTCGGATTTGTATGAATTGCAACTGTACCAACCTTTAGCAAATTTCTGCTATTGAAAATAAGGCCAGACCCCCCACAAAGCAAGAGGGGTCTGAACTATGTACTTCCACTTCACATTAATAGCACTTACTGGTGGACCAGGGCAGATCTACCGAGGCAGAGATTTCATGAACTGGCTTGTAGCAAAGATGGCATCCCATGACTGTGCCACATTTAGAAACTGAGCTCTTCAGTATGATCCACCTTACTGTTTGTCTATAGATATTTATTTGATTGATTTTATATACCTGTTTTTCTGGATTGCTAGGGTTAAACTTCCTATTCAGATCACACATCCTAGTATATTCCAAGGAGTTCAGCCATAAAAGCAAAAAAAGAATTGTCTCCATTATGCAAAGATAACAGTGATTTTGAATTTGAATAATTATGTTGGTCTAAATTACATACAAATTAATAGTTTTGTATAATTGGTGCCAGGAGGCAGCAATCAGAGTTCCTACATTCACTGTAGCGTTTACTAGGCATTTGCCAAGCTGTGGTTTACTTTCTTTTCAAAGCTTGCCAAACCTAATTAGTTTTTGCCTTCCAAGTTTTCAGAAATTCTCTCACTCTCACTTCATACTTTGCAATGCAGACAGATGCAATACATTATACTTTTGCATAATTCAGTTTGAAGAACTCTTGAGCGCATCAATTTTACTAATGCATACAAAACACAATAAAAGCAGTTTTGTGGAGGCAGGGGTTTCTAATTGGAAAACAACAAGAACCGTTAAAATCAAGCAACACACTTGTAGTTTACAGAAGGTTTTTTCTATGTCTTTGTTGTTTAACATTTGCTAATTTCCTTTACAAGTAGACTACTTTGATATCACATGAAATGTGTCATGAGTCACGTAATTGAAATCAAACAGATTACATATTACTGTATATTGCTTGTAGCTGCTCATATACACCCAGAACTACCCATTAATGACCATAAGTTTTTGAAATAGCATAAGTCTTTAAAATTGAACTTGTAAATAAGAAAGGTAATCACTATCTAATGGAGTCTGTTCACTACAAGTCAGGTTAAGCAATAACAACTGGCATGACTTGACTTAAGTGAAATGTACTTATATATATATGTATCTATGTGGGGATGAGTATGATTATACTCCCTGCCTCATCAATCACATTTAACCATCCCATTTTACTGAGCATGGCAAGTTTCTAGGGTGTCTTAGGGACCTTTGTTTAATTTCATTTTCATAATTATTATTTCATAATTATATTAATATAGTTGAGTTGATAAAGGTTGAATATAGTTTAAGGCATTCCCTCTACTATTTATGAATACACCCAGCCCGGTCTCCTGAAGATATGAAAGCAATTAGCTTATACTATAAACCCTAAATCTTCAAACCGACCTGCAGATCATCTTGTGCAGCCTCACAGGTGAACAATGACAAGTTACAAAACATTGCATTTTAGAAACAATGAGTACATTTTATTAATAATTCTGACGTTATATCTTAGTTGCATTTTATACAAAGAAAAAACTCAATTTTGGATTTTCTTATATTTCTATATTATGCATCTGCTAGAGCTACCCTTTAGGGTTTTTTTTCTCAAAAAGAATGCATCCACTTTTTTTGAAAACATCTAATTGATTAGTGGAAGCAGTGGAGACGTGTTCTGATAAGCAAGTCTGGGTTTGGCGGAGAACGTTACCTGCCCGATTGCATTGTGCCAATTGTAAAGTTTGGTGGAGGAGGGATAATGATATGAGGGTGTTTTTCAGGGGTTGGGTCCCTTACTTTCAGTGAAGTTTAATCTTAATGCCTCAGTATAACAAGACATACTGGACAATCTTTGGAGAAGATCATTTTCTATTCCACCATGACTGTGCCTCAGTGCACAAAGCAAGGCCCATAAAGACATTATTGGATGAGCTTGTTGTGTAAGAACTCGACTGGCCCGCACAGAGCCATGACCTCAAAACCTTTGAACACCTTTGGAATTAACTAGAGATTTCAAGTGAGGCCTTCTCGTTCAACATCCGTGCCTGACCTCACAAATGCTCTAGTGGATGAATCGGCAAAAAATCCCACAGAATTACTCCAAAATCTTGTGGAAAGCCTTCCCAGAAGAGTAAAACTGTTATAAATGCAAAGGGTCAACTACATATTAATGTTATACAATAGTTTTATATCACAGTTAATGAAGTATGTAAATAGAGTTTAAAACAAATGTATATCAAGAAATGTAAGGTATAGAAAGATAGCTGGGCATTTACATGTTAAGAGACCTGTTTGTAAAACCCAATATCTGAGCAAATTCACAATAATATGTTAACAGCTGTCATACTATGTACAAAACTAGGTGGAAAAAAGCATATAATCACACAATTATAGTTATTGCAATAAGCATCAAGTTAAACTAATGTATATGCTGGAAACATTTATGGAAGATACAAGGTCTGATATATTGTATAATGTACTGTAATTTTTATATCTATACATGGCTTGGCATTTGCACCGACCAATAGTTATTAGCACAATTCATGATAAAAAGTGAATCCAAAACAGAATGCAAGATCAAACAAGATAAGGCATATACATTGCTAGTTAGAGTTGTAAGAACCAACATCGCATTTGATCAATAACGTGCTTCAAACATTTGTGCAGAATGCAGGGGCCCAACATAACATAATAAGTTTTGTGAAAATGGAAAAATCTGTGTTAACTAATGATATTTAGCACAGCATTTGCTATGCATTTAATTCCCGCAGCACAGATATTGCTGTATACAGGGTATACATTCAAGGTATATATATGCCTAAGGGAGTTACCACAAAAAAAGGTGAAATTATATAATATTTTTATGAAACCTTGGTCACCCCATTCATGAAAACTAAAGAAACAGTCAACTTAGGACTGCAGAAACATATAAAGTAATTACTACAGTATTTTGTCATTGATTAGTTGAGCTATGGTTCCACAACATTAAACTATTTACGGAAGTCACTATTCCAATTCTTTCTAAAAAATAGTCTTGTACCTGTGCCCTACCCTTGACTCTGTCTCTTATAATAAACCCTTTATTGCCACCTAATGTGTTTAACGCTATTAGTTTCTGCACCATTACATATTGATTGTACATTCTCGTTCTTCTCCTGAAGCAACCACTTTGACAGATCGTTCCTGTGTACGTCTAAAGAGAGAGCTTGGTTTTAGATTCTTATTACCATGAATTTCTTGGGGTGAAATAAAAAGTTTATTTGGAGATTCTTAATAACATAAATTATATTGATGAATAATTAAAGTAACCTGAATTTAACCATTTTAATGTCATCATTACCGTATCTTTCTTAGGCTCCTTGCACTGCCTGGCCATTTGAAATGTGTTAACTTATAGTATATTGGTTCTGAACAAATATGAACATAAAGTATATATACTGTATATTTCTTTTAGACACGTGTGAAAACATGCTGTAAAGTGAAAATGCTTTCAGAAATAGAAATGTTAATATTTAATTTTTATCATTTTACAAAATGCAAAGTGAGTGAGCAGAAGAAAACTCTTTCTGTCTTATTCAGTCACCCTCCAAATCTGTCCGCCTATCTTGATTGTCCCAGTAGGCCACCAACCAAAGGACCAGTGTAGAGGACTGCATTGGGAGGCGGGTCCCGGGGATCCCGCGGGACCCGCCAAAAAACTTGTGGGCGCGGGCGGTCTTGCTGGGGCTGCGGGCGGTCAGGCACTGTACCTGCGGGTCCCGGTAATCCCGCGCAGTCCCACAAGGCTGTCTTCTAGCTGCTCCATAACAGTGTCTCCTATCTTGCTCCGCCCAGGAACAAGGTGGAGTCACGTGATGTGACATCACTTCCTGTGACTCTGCCTTGCTCCTGGGCGGAGCAAGAGAAGAGACGCTGTGAGGGAACAACTTGCGGGACTGCGCGGGAAATCAGGTAAGGAGGCGGGCGTGATTGGCCACAAATGTGGCGGGAGCGGGCGGGATTGGCCACAAATGTGGCGGGAGCGGAACATCCACATTGCAGGAGCGGGCGGGATTAAAAAAGCAGTCCTGCGCAGGGCTCTAGACCAGTGCCTTCTGGGACAACCAAGTAAGTGTTGGCTTACTCGCTTAGATAAGAACCATTCAGACTATCTAGTCGGCCTCTTTTTCCTGATCTAATTAGTCCTTGGTCTTGTCTTACATTAAGTCTAAATCTCTACATCAGGAAAAATGGGCTCTATAGAAAACTATATCATGCACACAAGTTAGCTATGTTTGTTTATCACATATAAACAGTGGCCAAAATAACACAGAACCCTACTAGAGAGACCACAGTGAGAGTCTAGAATATGCTTTCACTATTCCATACTCTTTTCATTGTTTTAAAAAAGATTTCTGCTTTTTTCACATTCTGCCAAATACATTTTTATTTAACTATATTAGAGATTAGCATATTCGCTACCTGGCACTTTGGAGACAAGATCCATGTAAATAAGTCTATAAAATAGTCAATTATCCACCACAAAACAAAAGAAAGAATGAAATTAGCAAGTAGAAAAGTGTCAAAGTTCTATGAAAATGTGTTCTTTGCATTGAACTTTAACTAGAATTTTAGAATTGACATTATAAAGGTCTACATTCAGAATATTAAGTAATGATTACCCATTCAGAATGTTTTGAGTGTTTGATACTAACTATTCTTTATTGCCGTTTCTGTTTTCTATTGATATGTTTTTGCTTTGTTACAGCATTATGCCATGTCCCTATTGCTTTTAAACGCTTCACTTTGGTTTAGTTCATAATTATACACTGATAATATAAAAGGATTTCACAGTAAAAGGGTTGCTAAGTACTGCAGTGCTGATTAGACCATTGTTGTAAAAACACACTGATCCAATCTCTCCTCTCGGTACGCAGAGACATTGACACTCATTTGGCATTTTCATTGTGTGCTCCTATTTTGTAGGCATAATCTCTACAAGATAACACATCTAATAGAAAGGTCACCAAATTATGCCACATTTTACCCTGTGCACCTCATTAAAATATTCTTCATTGAACCACTATGAAACATTTTTAATTTGATATTTCCATGCAGCACTAGTGGTCAAATCACACTGCTTTATATTCCTACAATAGTTTTAATTAGCTTCATACTGTGTACGTTTTATCAAGCACTTGAGGTAAGTACTGTAAGATTTGTTCTCAATTTTAGCATGCGTGACTTTCTACTTAGAATATACGACACTAAACAAATGCTTCCTATTCTTTCCCTCTCTCCAGGACCCAACGTAATATAATGCAAAAGGTTATATACTTCTCCAGGGAAATTTGATCTCTACACTTTGTTTTAAACAAAAAAAAAAGTGATAGAAGATTGTTCAGCTGAAACGAGTGTTTATAAGGCATGTTGCGTACCTGTTTAGGATAAAATCATGGGATTATAACATGCCGATTAATATAATTGTACAAATATCAAGCAAAGTGCATAGAGTAAGTGCATATGCCAACCAAAGTATGAAAAAATATGATTTTCTTAAATAACAGATAGCATTAAGATGCATGCTGTTAATTTTTTGCCCTAATGAATTAAATTTAACAATATAAAATTGTACATCAAATATAAGATGTAAAATATACTTCACAAAGGTCATCTATGGTATAACCGTACTGTTAAAGACAAATGCAAGGGAGGGGGAAACTTAATGAGGATAGTTTTAGGGAGAATACAAGCTAGTGTGAAGAATTAGTGTTAGGGCAGCTTTCACGTGAAGTTAAATATGTTGGAAGAGGTAACAGAGACCTTGATGGTGAGAGTAGGGTAGGTTGTGATCTGTTATGACTGCAGGTACTGGGTAACATGGGAGTCTCTGCACAGGTATATGTGCTTGCTCAGGACACTGTATGGGGTAGGCAGACTCAGAAGTGCCTCAGATCCCATCATTTGCATTCCCTGGAAGGAATATATTCCTGCTGGAGTTGAAGCTGGTGAAACCTCCCTAAGGCATTAGTGATATCCTACTACTCTACACCTGTGATATGAGTAGAATCTTTGAGGAATATGTGAGTGAATGGATATATTTAGTTTTTTTTATATAGCCGAATGTCCATATACGAGAGGCATCTCTGAAAATAAATTGAAAAGAGTAAAAATATTTTATATGTTTTAGATTTGTTGCACCTAAGCACACATTTGGTATATTCTGTTTATTTTGTTATATATTTGTTTATAGATGGGAAGACATTCACTCCATTAGTAAATGCTAAGTGCACAGTGAGGCACTGAGACATATTCACTTACAAACCCTTACACATATACACTCCAACTAAAACACATAGACTCATGCTAATACACATATACACTCATACTAACACAAACATTTAAAAATACACACACAGACTTACATATACAAATTCATGCTAATACACACTTACACACTTGTGCTTACAAACACTTACACAAATACACTCCTCCAAAAACATATACACTCATGCTAATACACACACTTACACATACACACTCATGCAAACACACACACTTACACACATTCATTTGCAGTACAAAGGGGAAAACCAGGTTCAATGTAAAAGTCCATCCAGAATCCATGAACTTCACTTCGATCCTCCACAGGATAGAAACAGGACCACAAACATAATGCTCTAGGAAGGAAGGAGCTAGGAGTATACTCAAGTATTTATAGGCCCTTGATTGCCAAAGCAAGCCACAGGATAGGCAGAAGTAGGCAAGCATCTTACGTCCATGGGGTGGTAGAGAGACCAACAACCCAAAAAATATCTGGTATTACCCAAACCTAGCCACTTTAAAAGGGCAGCTAAGTAGTTGCAGGGGTCGCCCCGGTCTCCTAGAGTGGCTGGCACGGTCGCAATTGCCACCTCTGTGACCATGATTGTTATGCCCCTGGATCGTGAGTCAGGATAATGAGTTCATACACAATCAGGCCAAAACATGGTACAAGGGATTCAACATAGATATAAGCAAAGTACAATCCAGCATCAATAACCAGATAACAGCAGATCTAAATGAGGTACCGAAGGAATAAGAGAAACATGGAGTCCAGAGCCAAGAATGCAATAGCAGCATGTGCAGCCACCAGGAACAACAACAAATGCTCCAGGAAGAGTTGTTGGGAGTAGCTCTGGCGGATAAAAGCCCCTGTTTACAAGATGAGCCGTAAGTGTGTCAGAAACTGAACAAGGGTGCCTTTGGATATTTGGAGACAGGAATCTCAGTGATTACAGAGCATCTTGGCGGTGACGTGGGCAGATGACTGATCTCCCATGCTCAGAGTCACTGGATTTAATCCTGTGGTTTCTGACATGATCAGTCAAGAGGGTTATATAGTAGTGAATGTAGTAGTCTTAGATTTGGCTTTGCCAATCAGTTGATAGTAGCCGTGGTTGCCACTCTTTAGTGTGTAGGCACTTCCAAGTTTTAGGACAGTTAGAACTGTTTTAGTCAGTTAGAGCAGTGTCACGTTCTGCCCAGGCTGCGGAGCTGCATATCTGTCCTGCTGTAGTTTCTCTGCTTTGCTTTGATCCATTCCTGGATTTCCTTTTGCTTTGTTCTATTTTCCATTCCTTGCTTCTGCTCCGGCTCTTTGCTTCAGCTCTGCTTCCTTTATTAGGTGTGCCCCACCTGTGTGTTCTGTTTGTCTCAGTCTGCAGTCTGCAGTCTAAGGTATGTCTCTGTGCTGTGTTTGGTTTACATGTGTGGTTTGTTTTGTATCTTGTCTGCAGGGATTAGCGTTAGGACCCACCGTCATTGGAGTACTTTGGCGTAGTGGTGGGCTAAGCATACTATGGCCATATCATGTGACGGAATCTCCAATAGTTATCTTGTAGTCCTAGGCTAGTTTCTGTATTCACGTTTGTGTGTCTTTTATGTACCTCTGCCCTTCTTCCTTGAATCATCTGAGGATTCCGGTTCCTCTCTCCTCTCCCCATGTCCCAGTTAAGATTTCCTATCCTTGCTTAAAGGAAGAAGCGTCCGAGGGTTCCGGCTCCTCACTCCTTCCCCTGTGTTCCTTGCCTTCTTCCCTGTCCTTTGTTGTGCCCTGTACCATGTATGTCTTGTCAGGTTATGTTTATTCCTTGTCTTGTGCCTGTTTATACTTTACGCTATTCATGTCATGTTTCTAGCCACTTCTCGTGTATATCTCATATCATGTTTCTTGCCTGGTCTCCCTTTCCCTTGCTTGTTATGTGTCTGCTACATTAACCCTTTGCTTAGCTTTCATTCTCCCAGCCTGCAGCATCCTGCTCGTGATCCATGTGCTATGCTTCATGCCTGCTCCAGGGTGCCTGCAGGATTCGTTTTGTCTTGGACTACATCTGCTGCCATATCAGGGCGCTGGTGTTAGGCTGCACTTCCTAGGTGCTCATCGCCTGGGCGAGTGTGGTCACCCTGCAACCAGGCCCTGCCCCAGACTCCACTGCTGCATCGTGACTCCTGCAAACTACATCGGGCGCGCTGGGTCCTTCCAGTCACCAGCTTGGACCCAGTCCGTGACACATGGCCACAGGTAAATGGTCAGGAGTTCGCGGAGTGGAGTTTGCAGCGTCAGCCCTTCCAGTGGGCCTCCGTACCCGTCAGCCCTTCCAGTGGGCCTCCGTACCCGTCTGCCCTTCCAGTGGGCCTCCGTACCCGTCTGCCCTTCCAGTGGGCCTCCGTACCCGTCTGCCCTTCCAGTGGGCCTCCGTACCCGTCTGCCCTTCCAGTGGGCCTCCGTACCCGTCTGCCCTTCCAGTGGGCCTCCGTACCCGTCTGCCCTTCCAGTGGGCCTCCGTACCCGTCTGCCCTTCCAGTGGGCCTCCGTACCCGCTTGCCTGAGCCTGTGCCTGTTCCTGCCTGAGCCTGAGCCTGTGCCTGTTCCTGCCTGAGCCTGTGTCCGTTCCCGTACCCGTGCCTGAGCCGGTACGCATGCATGATCCACTACCTGAGCTTATGCCGGTACCCGTGCATGTACCAGTACTCGTGCCTGGCCCGGTGGTACTCTGTTCTCGTCCGCCCTGCAAGAGGGCTTCTAGCCATGCCGTGTGCCCTGGAAGAGGGCTTCTAGTCGTGTGCCCCGCAAGAGGGCTTCTCCTTGTTCTAGTACCTGCCTTGTTCCAGAACCTGCCTTGTTCCAGAAACCTGCCTTGTTCCAGTACCTGCTATGTTCCTGAGTTGCGGCCAGCGCCCCAGTAAGTGGACTCCTAAGTTGAGTACCCTGTAAGTGGGCAACCTGCCGTGTACCCTGAAAGAGGGTTTCCTGAGTTGCGGCCAGCGCCCCACTGTGGACTCCCAGGATGAGTGCCTGCATCCAGGCTACCCTGGTAGAGTACCCTGCAAGTGGGCAACCTGCCGTGTGCCTTGCAAGTGGGCAACCTGTTGTCTGAACCTGAACCTGTGCCTGTGCCTGAAGCCCTGGAAGAGGGCTTCTAGTCGTGTGCCCCGCAAGAGGGCTTCTCCTTGCTCCAGAACCTGCCTTGCTCCAGAACCTGCCTTGCTCCAGAACCTGCCTTGCTCCAGAACCTGCCGTGTGCCCTGCAAGTGGGCAACCTGTTGTCTGAACCTGAACCTGTGCCTGTGCCTGAACCCGTGCCTGTCGTGTCTGCCCAGCAAGTGGGTTACCTGCCGTGTCTGCCTTGTCAAGTGGCTTATCTACTTTACCTTCGTCTGGATAAATGTCAGCTAGAGACATCTTCCTCAATCCTGTACAGACATTCTGATTCCTGTTTTTGGAGGAGATTGGTCTACTAGCGGCAGTGCTGGTCATCGAAGGACTCCTACGTTTTTCTGACTCCGTATGCTGGTTCCTGGGTTGACTTGTTTCTTCAGTCTTCCGTTTGAGAGCGGGCCTTCCTTCTGTTGATGTTTCTGTTCGCATCCGGAGGCCGCTCTTTCGGAGGGGGATTGTGTCACGTTCTGCCCAGGCTGCGGAGCTGCATATCTGTCCTGCTGTAGTTTCTCTGCTTTGCTTTGATCCATTCCTGGATTTCCTTTTGCTTTGTTCTATTTTCCATTCCTTGCTTCTGCTCCGGCTCTTTGCTTCAGCTCTGCTTCCTTTATTAGGTGTGCCCCACCTGTGTGTTCTGTTTGTCTCAGTCTGCAGTCTGCAGTCTAAGGTATGTCTCTGTGCTGTGTTTGGTTTACATGTGTGGTTTGTTTTGTATCTTGTCTGCAGGGATTAGCGTTAGGACCCACCGTCATTGGAGTACTTTGGCGTAGTGGTGGGCTAAGCATACTATGGCCATATCATGTGACGGAATCTCCAATAGTTATCTTGTAGTCCTAGGCTAGTTTCTGTATTCACGTTTGTGTGTCTTTTATGTACCTCTGCCCTTCTTCCTTGAATCATCTGAGGATTCCGGTTCCTCTCTCCTCTCCCCATGTCCCAGTTAAGATTTCCTATCCTTGCTTAAAGGAAGAAGCGTCCGAGGGTTCCGGCTCCTCACTCCTTCCCCTGTGTTCCTTGCCTTCTTCCCTGTCCTTTGTTGTGCCCTGTACCATGTATGTCTTGTCAGGTTATGTTTATTCCTTGTCTTGTGCCTGTTTATACTTTACGCTATTCATGTCATGTTTCTAGCCACTTCTCGTGTATATCTCATATCATGTTTCTTGCCTGGTCTCCCTTTCCCTTGCTTGTTATGTGTCTGCTACATTAACCCTTTGCTTAGCTTTCATTCTCCCAGCCTGCAGCATCCTGCTCGTGATCCATGTGCTATGCTTCATGCCTGCTCCAGGGTGCCTGCAGGATTCGTTTTGTCTTGGACTACATCTGCTGCCATATCAGGGCGCTGGTGTTAGGCTGCACTTCCTAGGTGCTCATCGCCTGGGCGAATGTGTGGTCACCCTGCAACCAGGCCCTGCCCCAGACTCCACTGCTGCATCGTGACTCCTGCAAACTACATCGGGCGCGCTGGGTCCTTCCAGTCACCAGCTTGGACCCAGTCCGTGACAAGCAGTACTGGCATTTTATAAGCATGCTATATTGTATCTCTGCTTATAAAAATAAACCATCACCTGTTAATGTAACAATCAGTATTGTATGAGTGCAAGCAGTAATAAACATTACAATTAACTCCTTGTTTGCTGGTTTAGAGAGAAACAGTACACCTTATAGCAGGTCCATGTTCAAGATTCTATTTGTGGTCTTCTGTGCAATTCTTAGGGTTGCTGACAATCTCGGATGAAGACTAAAATTACCAGTTATGTCATCCTGCCCACACTGGAAATTATTAACACCTCAGTATATCCTACTATCACTTTGATTTCAGATGAATTTGAGATAAAATCATATATAAAATAATTCTATTATTATCATTATATAAATACTGTTTATTATATTTCTTTTTGCCCTCTAGATACAAATGCCTACATTCTTGTCCAAGGCCAAAGCTTAACTCGTGATCTTAGACCCGACTAACTGCTAACATAGTTCTCCCTGCAGAAATGCAACCATATTATTAGGCGTACAAAGCTAAAGCAGTCATGAATCCCTAGCAGGTGTATTTTCAAGTTAAGCTGGCAAGCAGTCTAACCGAAAAGCACAGCTTCTGTCAAAATGGTTTCTAAACACAAGCAGTGAAATTCTCAGAGCTCTCTATTAAATATGATATATGTATATACGCACCTCATGTTTGTCTAAATAATATTTTTCCAATGTGTTATGTGATGAGATAGAACTAATGTCTCATGTGTCATGTTTCATCGAACCAGAAGTTGTAGACAATCGCTTGGAGATATTTATTGAAAATCTAATACAGCAAATTCTAATAATAATCTTCACATTGCCATTCTCTTGAGGACAAGCCAAAGCTTGGTAAAATACTGGTTAGAGTTCATAGAATCTGTACAATCGATCAAACTTCCAAACCTCAAGGTTTCACCTATGAAATGAAATGAAGAAAAGACTTACTATGGAAGGTCTTTATAAAAAAAAACTATTTTGTTCTCATTATATTAATGATTAATTCATAACCCAGATGCCTTGGCATGGAATATTTTCATAAGTAAATCTACCTTTCATTTCAGGCTAGTCATGTGACAAACTGTAAAGTAAAATGGTAATTAATTACGTTTTAGCTGCTGTGGTTATGCATTAATAATACATTGCATAATTTACCTATGCATTGTTTGCAAGTACAGGAAATGCATTCAAAATTAAACTAGAAAACATTTCAACATAAGTTACCTTAGCCGATTTATAAGTTCATAAGTTGCCTTAGCCGATTTATATACATGTGCTATACATGTACTATATACTGTCACGCACAGTACCGATATCAGGCAGGACCAGGATAAGGGTTCAAGGCCAGACAAGCCGAGGTCAGGGCACCAAAGAGCAGGAATGTCATAGCACTAGCTGTGGTCAGGATACCAGAAATCAGGAATAGGGAATAAACAAGCCGGATCAGTAACAGGGAATCAACCAGAAGCGTACCGAGGAATTGGCACTATAGAATATAGGCACGACCATCAGAAGGCAAAGTCCAAGGCCTCCCTATATAAGGCGAGATCCTTTCTGCCAGCGCCACTAGAGGGCGTGAAGAGGATGCCGCTTGGACATAGGAACTGGGCCTGCTTCGAGTCTGCAGTGGCTGCGGCTGCTGAGTGGAGTTGGGAGGTCTCCCTCTTCTTCGCAGTATGTAGGTCGTTTAAGTAGGCCCCTAAAATATAGGATTAGGGAACACCTCAGTTCCATTAGGGAAACCAAATCTATAATACAAAAAAAACCAAAAGGATCGATCCAGCACTTGTAAAAAACTTCCAGCTTTATTTATTTTACTAAATGATTAAAAAGCATAATTCACACCTAAGTGCATCTAGTGCACAGGAAACCCCAAATCTGACGCGTTTTCAAGCGGCACCCCGCTCTTTATCACAAACCAAATCTATAATACCTGTTGGATTATAAAACTTCATACAGAAGGTTTAGTTGCCTTTAGTTGTTTAATTATTGAATGTGTTAGAACATCATCTAGGGGCAGAGATCATTTTCAACTCCTTTGCCACAGGAAACATATTGGATTTTCCACTTGGGTACACGTAAAACAGGTGGATTTAATGCAGAAAGGGATGTTGCATATTTTACTAGTATCTTGGCCTATATTATGTTATGTATGTGTGTGTTATGGGTAGTATGGAGCAATCCTCCTGTATATGCACTTTGTATACACTTATCAAACAGCTTGTCAAACTGCCAGAATGCATATATAAGGTTTTTATACTAGTTCTTGTTATGCCAAGTCCTAAAGGACCCTCTATGAGGAGTCGGCTCAGTTCCTAGATGGGGGGTTTCACCAGTGATAGCCCCTTTTTCCTTTCTAGGTTGAGGCCCAGTATACTCCAAGGCTGCCAGGCCTTAGCTGCGCCCACCCAGAACACTTCATCAAGCCCACTAGCGTGATAGAAGGTATATGGACTGAGCTCACGGGAAGTAAATTGGTATAACAGCGGAGAAATCAAAAGTGAATGACAGGAGCCAGACTAAACTCAGAGGCAAGAACAAGCCACAGGTCGAGGAGCCAAATCCGAGGCGAGGTACAAATGGGATAAGCTGAGACGGAGTCAAAACAAAGGCAAGGTTGAGGCAGCCAGCAGTCAAACAGGGTCATAAAACAAGCTGATGTCCAAAAACTCCAAAAAAAGACAACAAAAATAATCCTCACTAGTCCAACAATTGGGTGCTGTGGGGTAAAATCCAGGGGTTTAAATACTCAAATTTGGTGCCAAACGAAAGTAGTAACCCACCTATGATTTAGTCTGTGTAAACCGACAAAACACGTTAGGTGATTTGTAAGATCATGTAAATGTTTGACATTTTGTTGATTTTTAATTATGGATTAAACATTTTGTACAAGAGCCCCGTGGATTCTTGTCTTTGTACAAGGAATTTACAGCTTGACTGTGGAATATGATGGCGCTATATAAAACACAAAACTTAAATATCTCTGTGTTTAGGAATATCTGTGCGTTATGCCTTATGCATTGTGTGTCTCTGTATATCAGTTTGGCAACACAAGGACAGAAGCTGCTTTATATGTAAAGATTTATTTTTATACTGTCTCGCCTGATGGCTGCTTGGTTACGTGCTGACATTCAGTTAGTTGTCATGCACTTTGCATGTGTACTCCTCAGGGAAACTATGGGCATTTTTTTGCGGCCCACTCCTTGGTCGCATAAGCCTCTTTGCCCATGTAGTTTTCAGGGTCCCTAGTGTGTTCGAGTCAGTCTGATGGCAATCTGAGGTCTGGTCTCGGTGGCGGGTCATATAAAGGGTGCACCAGTGACCGTGGTGGAAGTTGGAGAGCAGCTTCCAGGAGTGAAAAGCCTATAGAATGGACCAATTAACCTCCTTTGAGGTCCCACGGTGATTTACCAGTTCGATGGATGAAGTTGAGGATGGCAACTTATTCCGGAAACAGAGACACACAGCTGATCATGGTCCTGCAGCACAGCTCAGTGGAGAGTGGCCAAAGGCACCCTCTATTATATTATCTTGTTTATTCTCTATTGTTAATGTGTTGTTTGGTGATAGTAAGGGTCCAGGTGGGGGTTGTATGGGGAGGAAGTGGGCCTTAAGGAATTGTCGGCTTGCTCGGAAGTGCAAGTTTTAGGCCAAGGGGTTAATGGGTAAGTTTAAGGGGGGTTTGTTCTAGAAAAAGTGTCTGCATGGCCGGTGGGCTCATGTGCTTCTCCTATGGTGGTTGGGAATGCTGGGCAGGCAAAAGGGGCAGTTACAGGGAAATCTCCGAAGGTGGAAATGCATTGATATTTGCTTCAGTTGGACATCAATTGGTCGGGGGTATTGCCATCCAGCAGGGGGAGGGGATTTTTGCAGGCAGTGGCTGAGGCACGCAGCAAGGTCTGGACACCAAAATTAATCCCGTGTAGGATGGCAGCAACATGGCAACTCACACAGAGAGTGCAAGCTGTGATGAAGAGAGGACTCTGCATGAAGTAAGAGGGAGGGGAAAATGAAATTATGAGGGAGAGCTAATGCGATGGTGGAAGAGGAGGAAGGTGGAGTGGATGGTGTTAGAGTGAGTATACGTTAGTGAATGTGCATGTCTTTTAGTTATGCAAACCATGAAGTGACACTAGCCCTAGGCTGACTCGTGGTGACAATAGAGGAGGAAAGATCTTGAGGCATTCAGCAACACCACAATCTGCAACACAAGCCCAATCTGGGAGAGATTTTGCCTCGAGTAAGATCGGGGCACCCATTAAAAAATAAACAAATTCCCAAAAGGGTCTCTCCAGACCCTCCTGAGAACTCTGAGAACAGGTACTGCATTCAACTATAAAAGTTAATGGAGACCAATATACTAATCACTATGTGATTAGTAAAATCAATGAAAAAATAAGAAAAAATTAAAAACTTTTTTCACTATCAAGGGAACCATCCAGTTCCAATAAACTGTAAGAAAAAGTCCAAAGTTTATTTTTACAAGCAAGTCCTAAAATTACCCCTATATCTTTACAAAAATTCTCTCCCGTGGGGAGTCTAGTTTTCTAAAAAATGTATGATTTGATGGGGTAAATCGAATTGGGTTCAATGAATAGGACACAGACTGACCAGATATCAAAATTTTAAAAAATGAACACCTCCAAAATTTTAGCCCCCAGACAATGCAGCAAACCAATGGGTGGTATCACTGTACTCAGGAGATGTTGCTGAATACATATTGGGGTGTTGTTAGATAGTGACATACACCAGGAGCTGTAAATTCATATCTGAGTTGCAGTGTGTGTGAAACTACACAAAAATACTACCACAAATTTGACAAAGGCTTTTGGTAAAATTACTGCATTGAAATTGTTTAAATACCAGCATTTGAAATACCTTGGGGTGTCTAGTTTTCAAAAATATATGGTATAATGGGGTGAATAAAATTATCTGGCTTCAGAGATGTCCCAAATAGGACATGGAGCGGTGTGACCAGATTTGGAAAAATTGTCTTAAAATAGCAAAATGCTACTTGTACTTATTGCCTTGTAACTTACAAAAAAAAAACATAAAAAAACATTGGTTATTTCTAAACTGAAGACAAATATTACAATTTATTCAGCAGTTTTTTCATTAGCTTTTGTAGATCAGTGAAATATTCTTCAAAGTCAGGAAAATTCCTTTTTTTCACCAGATTTTATGGTTTTTTTTTATTGTAACTTATATGATATGATGAAATAAAGCCCTTCTTGTCAAAAAAACATGTTTCAGTATAGGAAATGAGAAAGAAGTAAATTACAGCTAAGCATGAGCATTGCAGAAATATTAAAACAGACATTGCCATGAAGGGTACAAAAAATAAAAACAGTTCTGCCCTTAAGGGGTTAATGTGATTATGCATTATCTTGAATAAAACTTGTTTTCCTTATCTGGAATTTGGTTATTATTCTTATATAAGGCTGTTTTTTTCCATCTATAGTCAAACCCTAATCAGTATTTTAGGTTTCAGTACCACGGAGAGGGTTCATCAGAGAGAAGCATGCCGAAAATATATTTCTTGTTGGCATAACAAGGTTCTATTTTGTATTTACATTTTATTAAATAGTTACTAACTTTAATAATGTGAATTTCCTATATATAAATATATATCATACATTGTTATCATCTATAGGATTGATGTTGCAGTTTGCAAAGGTATTTATATAGAGAACACTAAGCATGGGATTTTCTGCATTAGTTTATAATTTTTTTGTGAAAGTGGATGTTAAGTCTGTTCCGGGCATATTTTGGTTTAATCTGAATTCCTTGGTCAGTTATAGTACAATATATTACAAGGGCAGCGTGTCTTTCATTGTAGGCATTCAGAGCCTTATCCTAAGCTTTTCCATCAAAACACATGCAGTGGCTATTCAGGAAATGTTTTAGTTCAGACCAGATACTCATTCAATTTGTACAATAATATTTCTTGATTCTCACTCTTGGAAGCCATCCAGATGTTGCTTAGAAACATAGGCTCATTTTTACAGGAAAAAAATAAAAAAAATAATGGAAATTATAGGTTTTGTAAAGTTGTAGGGACTACTTCATCATCATGAACTTTTTGTGCCTGACCATACAACAATAGCCTAAGCTTTTAAAGATTTCGGAGTTACCTTTTGGCAAAGTCATTCACAAAGGAGCCTGGACATCATTTAAAGGAGTCATTCACAAATTCTCTTTCAGATCATGAAAGAGTTATGATTACTATTTTGGTTGTTTATTAAATGTTCCCAAAATGCAAGTTTGTTTCTTTTCTTCCTAGTTGTCATGTTTATTTGTCTTCATGTATGAACCACAAAGTTCCTCCATAGATTTCGAGGGGCCCCACCAAAGTCTATAGAAGTTGCAATGCCCCCAGATTTTTTTCTTATTTTATTTTTTTATGATGTGCCCTTTCCGTAATCAGTAGAGGGGGCCCAGGTTTTGTTTGATAACACTGGATAGGGCCTCACAGACAGAGATGGCTGTCAATGCCTCTCAAAGGTTTTTTCCAAAACATTTTAACTCACTCACCCCATTGGTCAGGATTTGAGGGACAGGGATACTGCAGTCGTATAGTGCATGCAATTCCATGCCTACCTCAAATTATTTTTATAAATTTTAAATTTAAATCTCCCAAGTTTACTTAATTACCCCAACCTTTCACAGAGGCGGGAAAGCGGGGGTGGCCATCACCACCTTTGGTTAGAAGGTGATTTGGGGACTATTTTGGTTTATTTCTTTTTTTTAATGTTTGTGCAGGGGAAAGGGCGGGCCAACCTCCTGGTAATGAGAGGAACCATTTGTGAATTGGAAATTAATTTTGAGATTTGCACTTTTGGACATGTGCATCTGCTCCTGAAAACATGCATTTTTAGCCACCTTATATGCACTCACAGATAGGTGTATAGACTCCGAGAACCTAAATCTATTATGTTGCTTAATTTTATACGTTTTACTACAAAATGCAAGCACATTTTTCTATAACTGAAGTCTTTTTTTCCAAATGGCAGAAAACACAAGGAAGCACAATATTAATAATAAACAATACTGGGCCATGCAAACTCTTTAAAATGCTCTCATAAAACGGCACGTTCTGTTTTCATTAAAGTTTAATGCATTCGTAGACGGTATCCCTGCTGCACAGGAGAGTGAAACAATAACGTCCATCAGCTACAGAAATCACTACTTGGATACAGGATTTTATTAGTTTGAGGGGGAACATTCATAGTTGATAGATTAATAAGGCTGCTTAAAGTTTATTAGTTCAAAAACGCTTTCTAAAAGAACAAGAAAGCAAAATAAATGTAATTCTCAGTTACCAGCCTTGAAATGCTGAACTGTCAGCGACACAACAGAATTAATTTACAACTCGGTAAATAATAATAAGCATTGACATTTACAGATAAGCAAAATCAATTTATGATTTCCCCTTACGGAATGCCAAATTGCGCAGAGTAACAATTCAAGACCGAACAAAGTCGCTGCATGCGGCTCAAAATAACCACTTATCAGACTTAAAGCAAAATAAATTCACTGCTATTCTGAGTCACATAAGAAATTAAGAATGGGATCAATAATTAATCAATTTTAGCTCCTTTATACTTGAGCTGAAATTATTTAAATTAGTTCATCCGAGACACTGATTTTTTTTCCCTCTTATTTCTTTTTCAATTATTTTATTCGCAGGTTTGATTCAACGGTATTTATTTTTTTGCTGTCCTTGCATTTACGTCAAGATAGAAATATAGTTTATTGTCAAGACAATTGGAAAACGTTTCAACCAAGTGAACATTTGTACTCAGAAGTTACAGAAATCCTTTCTGTCTGTCAACCTTGATTTCAAAACACTCCTTTGAACTATAGGTAAATATCTAAAAGCATTCAGAAAATAATAGAGCACTGCAATGCTGAAACATTAATATTTATACATAGTGCTCTTTGCAAACCGAACAAAAACCATAGGAATAAGCATAACTGCAAGTTTAAACTTCTTTGTAATGGAAAAAAGGATAAAGGAAGTTAATTAAGCAATATTCGCCAGGTGTTGGGCAATTGCCTGCAGATAATTATATCGTCATCCTATTCCCAAACACAGATGAGTTTCTTAGAAAAGCTATACATGGCAAGATATATCCTTTTTCTTTCATCATAATTCATTTCCATTATACAGTTTCAGTAGGTTTCTATTAGCAGTTACAATCCCCAGGCAAGACATATTATTAATTGAATGCCCTTCTGCCCCCTCACCATAGAAACAACTGATATCCCAGAATTCAGCAACATGACCTGCAAGCCTCATAATTTCTGATTTTTACTTTAAATGCCTACAAGATTTTTCTCAGCGTAATTGTTATATAAAATTATTGTCCTCATTAGTACAAACAATAAATACAAGTACTCATATAATATGTTCCAATTTGTCATTTTCTTTTTTGTTGTATCTTGTTATTAACGATCAGCACGGAATACATATGTTATTGCGTGCACATAATAATAGTTTTGTTTAAAGAACTATATACCTAATAAGGCTTTTTGGGAGTTGTAGAGATATGTTTGCGGCACAGATGTATAATGTTTAAATTTTTACTCGAATCACGGTTGTAACAACACTATTTTTTATTTTTAGGTTATTTCCTAGGGTGGCGGGTGCAGGGGGGGCAGAAGTCTAGCTGCTGCAAAACCCTGCAGCAACAAACCTGCATTAGTAGGGCAAAAGCACAATGCAGATTAGCATTGTACAAAAAAACACTCTCCGCTCTCATGCAGTTGCCACATTCAAGTCTATAGGTCCCATTCAATTCAATAGAGAATGCAATACATTTTCCAAACATTGGTTGCTGCTGGTACATATACTTTCACCTATTCAATTGCTTGTTAACACAAATAACTAATCAGCCAATCACATGGCAGCAATTCAATGCATTTAGGCATGTAGACGTAGTCAAGTCAACTTGCTGAAGTTCAAACCGAGTGTTTTGATACCAGAATGGAAAAGAAAGGGGATTTAAGTGACTTTGAACGTGGCATGGTTGTTGGTCTGAGTATTTCAGAAACTGCTGATCTACTGGGATTTTCACATGCAACCATCTCTAGGGTTTACAGAGAATGGTCTGAAAAAGAGAAAATATTCAGTGAACGGCAGTTGTGTGGACGAAAATGCCATTTTGATGTCAGAGGAGAATGGGTAGACTGGTTCAAGATGACAGAAAGGCAACAGTAACTCAACTAACCTCTCGTTACAACCAAGGTATGCAGAATACCATCTTTGAACGCACAACACTTCGAACCTTGAAGCAGATGGGCTACAGCAGCAGAAGACCACACCGGGTGCTTCTCCTGTCAGCTATGAACAGGAAACTGAGGCTACAATTCATACAGGTTCACCAAAATTGGACAATGGAAGACTATTGCCTGGTCTGATATGTGCCGATTCTAGCTGCGAGCTTCAGATGGCAGGGTCATACTTTGGTGTAAACAACATGAAAGCATGGATCCATCCTGCCTTGTATCAATGGTTCAGGCTGGTGGTGGTGGTATAATGGTGTGGGGAACATTTTCTTGGCATACTATGGGCCCCGTAATACCAATGGAGCATTGTTTAAAGGTGACAAGCCTACCTGAGTATTGTTGCTGACCATGTCCATCCCTTTCTGACCGCAGTGGATAATGCACCATGTCACAAAGCTCACATCATCTCAAACTGGTTTCTTGAACATGACAATGAGTTCACTGAACTCCAATGGCCTCCACAGTCACCAGATCTCAATCTAATAGAGCACCTTTGGGATGTGGTGGAACGGGAGATTCACATCATGGATGTGCAGCCGACAAATCTGCAGCAACTGCGTGATGTCATTATGTCCATGTGGAGCAAAGTCTCTAAGAAATGTTTCCAGCACCTTGTAGTAAGTATGCCACGAGGAATGAAGGCAGTTCTGAAGGGGGTCCAACCCGGTACTAGCAAGGTGTACCTATTAAAGTGGCCAGCGAGTGTATATATAGATATATACACATACATATAGATATTTTACAATCTGCTGCCATCAGATGCCAATGAATTAAATTGTTTTTTGCAAGTTATAATATTATTATTAATATTATTTTAGTTTTGAATGGCCCATTTCCTAGGTCTATAAATGAGGAACAATGGCTTATGAGATCATCACTGGTAAGTTCCTCCCTGTCAGTGCACAATGGCTAGTTAATGAAATTATTCTTTCCAACAGTGATCCATGAAAAATCTCTTGCCTGATGTTTTGACTAATGGCCATTACACTTGTTACAGTCTACTGTCAAATTTTTCTGTGTGTTAGAAAGTTCCTTTACAACAATCCAAGTATAGTTAATTTGGGCCAAAGCTATACTTTACCACGGGAAACATGCACTGTTTAATTAAGGATTCTGTAACTTCCTTCTTTATGACCAAATTCAGTATGGTGTACGCACAATTTAAATTTACCATTTGAACAAAATTTGGACATCTGTTATCCCTAGCCTACAGGGATTTCTAAACTGAAAGCTGATTTCTTCAAATAATGCCATCTAAAACTAAACCTTAAACTACAGTTCATCAGGGCATATTGTTTTATTTGATTTGAGACTCCTCACATAGTCTTCCCATCATAAAGTTAGAACAGATTGTGGTGTATTTTAATAAGATCACAATCAAACACATTCCATTATAAACAGAGTAGCTATTAAATATTGTTCTTACAGATTTATTGCTTTTAGTTATTAATTTCTATATGTTAGAATGACATTTCATAAAGCTCCTTCTGGGTTTCAACGCTGCAGACAATCCTCATTCCACGAACTGTGCTTGCGAGTTGGCAAAAATGCTAGTTTGCTGCAGCAAGTTCGCAAGAGATGTACAGAAGAACAATTAACTAATTCACTAAAGCCAACTCACATTAGCATTGAAAAATAAATCAGCTCACATACACATTGCAAGGAGGATAGACAAATGAAAAAAGCAGGCATCTCACAGAATGATTAAACCTGGGGGTACATTGCCCAAATATAGCCATCCTTTACCTTAACCCCTTAAGGACAATGGGCGGCCCCTAAACCCATTGAAAACAATGCATTTTGAGCCCGTACATGTACAGGCTTTGTCATTAAGGTGTTAATTACTTGCTTGGGGTGATAGGGGGTTAAAGTGGGAGGAACAGACCTTAAGCTGTGCCTCCCTTGCACCCCCATCATCTACCCTGTGAGGTGGTTGGAGTAAAGTAAAAAAAATAGATTTAAAAGAAATCTGTCAAGGGGAAAACCTGTGTGATAAACAAGATTGTCACTTACCTTTTTGGAACCCTTTCAGTAAAGTTCTACAAAGCCAACAATCTTCATTTTCTATGTATAGGGGCCATTGTGCATTCGGATTCATACAAATTGCAAATTTACCACATTTTGGTGATTCCTCAATTCGTACGAAGCACCAAAAACGAGGTCAGACCCCCCCCCCCCGAGGAGAGAAGATAGTAGACTGAAGACTAAAGATAGAAGAGAGAAGGGAGAAGATAAAAGATAGAAGATGATGAAGAAGAAGATGCCGAAGTGGTCCCCAGAAGGTAGGGAAAAATTTAGAGAGCATAAGAGAAAGAGTGAACGAGAATGAGAGTGTGACTATGGGCACCGAGCAACAAATTACTTTCCCGAATTAAAAATGCCCCCAAATCTTTGGCCAAAGCGAATGGGCAGGGTACAAAATTTGTTGCCCCGAAAACGAGTGGGTCAAAAACAAAGGAACAAATCCTTTTTGGCCCATTTGCACGTTATATATATATATATATATATATATATATATATATATATAATATACTAGAATTTCTAGTGTTTGGAAGCTGGTTTGCATCCTCCATGGATGGGCCTCATATACTTGGACAGTGGTGTCCTAAGACTTGTGACTTTTAACCCCCATCACTAGTGGGCAGGTGATGGGACGGGGGCGTGACAAAGCCTGTAAATAGCAGGTGATTTTGTAATGGTGGGCTAGTTGAATATTGAATGTAAAATTCACTCCAAACTGCCTATAATGCGGCTACCTTGAACAAACAATAGATAAGGATATTGAATTTATCAGTGCACATTTTATTGAAAGTATATATATATATATATATATATATATATATATATATATTTATTCCTGAATGAGTAATACATGCGTTTACAACTCTAGATTCACTTCCATGAAAGGTAGATACCACCTATTACAATTTCCATGTAGTAAAAAAAATCAATCATCTATTGCTATTATTATTGCAATTATTGCTCACTAAACCACTTTCCTCTGTACCTTACATTATGTTCTCAGTGCCTCCATGTCTGGATTTAGGAAAATGGCCAGGGTTAAATTGAAAGGGCAATTTGCGTTAGAATTAAAAGAGTACTCTCAAATAACAGGATCTTTTCCTTGGTTACAGTCCGGGCCATCACTACCACCTACTGTTCTTTAAGAAAAATGCAGGATTAAACAAACAATAATTATTACGTATAATTTTATTACATGAAAACACATTTATTTATTTGTTGTCCTATTAAATAAGACAGCTATTTGTTTTTTTCTGATCAGAGCACAATGTATGTACATTACTTTGCATAGTTGGTTTAAAACATATACCAGTAATTTGTAAAGCAGCGCTGAAAGAAGTTTGGCTCGTCAAGATGCTTCAAATCTCACTAGAAATAAGTTGAACGTCACTCTGAAAATTAGGTGTGATTGTCACAGTGTACACTGCTTCTCTTTTTAATTAAATGTGTGTGCAGTGAGGTTGTCCTATTCAGCAAGCAGCTGTTCTACCGACCCAGGAACAAAGCCCATTATAGTAGTCTGCATTTTGTAAATCGAGGAGGACTTTAATAACCAACATGGAGCACAGCTGACCCAGAGAACATCCACCAGATGCTTGTCTGGTGATATTTGGCAAAGCTGGACTGTTATTCTGTAATATTCCTGTGAGTTCTATTTATGTTACACATTACAAGACGATTGTCTGTTTTTTTTTTCATCTATAGCAACAAAACTAAAAGGGAGGAACTTGCTTCCCAAGGACAGAGTTATATGGGTAGGTTTGGAATTTGCCCCAGCGTGTGACATAAGGAGTAAGGAGGCACAAAAACTGTACACCTCATGAAAAAATAAATGGTTGTTGGTTGTATTTTAAGGTAGACTGTATTTCTAATCACACAATAATCTTCAATGTGCTACTGATGATATTTAACTATTACTTTACTTAAATCATAGGCAAACATCCAAAGCAAATTAAAATGAAAGAAATGAAAGAAATGCATTACATAATGTTGAGTGGCTAAAGGTAAGGGTTAACTCATCTGACCACACTCAACTGATATTGATATTGCATGCTCATGTATCCTAACACTCATAATAGATTTACTAGTCTGCATGTTTTGGGTTTTTTTGTTTTACATTTTGAACAAGCAGGTTAATGAATTAGCCAGTTGCCTGCTTTTACCAAACATGAAAACAGTAATTTCTCTCACCTAATTTTCTGCTCTTTACCTTAAACTTTGTGAAGTATATTTAGTTTTTTTTTTAGTTACAACATTGATTACAAAATGTCTACTTTTATCTTTTATAGCATACTGTACATATTGGAGAAACTAAAGCTTTTCTTTGCATGTGTAGATTGGCTAAAATATGCATGTACTGCTAGGAAGCAGAAAACATGGAAAGAAACTAATGGAAACAGTGTTACCTTGTCCTGGCAATACCATTAATCAACATGATTTCCAACAAAAGTGAAATATCAAAACCTGTCACTCAGCAATAATTTAAACATCAAAGTCCAAGAAGCAGAAGGGATTACTGTATGTGAATGCTGATTGCTTGCGCCCAAACTGTGCATAACAACAAAAGGAATGGGGCAACTTGGGTTAGGTGAGGAATGACATTGCATGCATGAAACAAAAATCCTTGCTCCTGTACAGTTAATATGTTCCAATCTTGGCATGTATCATTATCATTAGTTTGATTTATACAGAGCCAAGTTATGATATTTTGCAAAGTGACGGGGACTCATGTTTACTCTTTGTAGGATTTTTAACATCTATAGTGGAATAATTTCCCTTAAGAAAAAATCAAAGCTTCAGAAAATAAACTTCTACCCAACAGACTGTGATTGCGAGTATTCCTGAAAATAGAATACTAATTAACCTCTGCTTATCTTCATATATACTAAAAGAGATAAATGTAAGGAACATTGAAATGTTGGTTGGAAATGTTATTTTTTTTTTACATTTTACATTTTTGCATCCAATCCCTAATTGTAACCTACGAAGAGCCCTAAAAGGGTAAGAGAAAATATTTCCCCTCCCCACACACATTGCATCTTTCCAGTGCCAAGTGGGTGGCTAGTGAATTTCATTGTTCACCCAACTGGAACCCAAATGGAGCTTGGATGGACCTCACTCCCTCTTCCCAACTGCCAAGAGCATTGTCTCTATCTAATACCCTCAAGTTTTATTTATTAACTGTTAACCTTCAATGTGAATCCAAAAGTTTCTTGCCTTGCAGCGAATGCGAGTTGTAAGCGATCTTTTAAAAGTGCAAATGTGAACTGGCTTTAGAGACTTTGCGACTTGGACTTTGGCTGCTTCAAGCTCACATTTTAGCCAGCTTAGTGAATAAACCCTAATGTACGCTGAGACTTAAAAGAAGATACATAACCTTTCATAAGTAACAAGCTGACATACTGAAATGTTTCCATATAATACCATGATCTCACTCTGTAGGAGTGCTACTACTTAACAGGATTGCTAGATTCACTAAAGGATAATTTGACAAGGTACAGCAACATATCAAATTTAATTTCCATTTTCATTATGTGCAGTGGTCCCTACATATTTCAGATCATCTTTTATCATATTATTACTTCACCAACTGTCAAATTTTATGATAAGAGTTTATCATCTTTTAGGGAGTCATCATACCAGCATTTTCAAAATATATATTTAAGACACTGAGAAATGGCTAATTTATTTTGTGCCTATAATATATTCTGATATGCAATTATAACATTGATTTATTTTTCCTGCTCCTATTATATAGAGCATTCTGCAACATAGGTTGAAATTATTTTGTGTTCTTGCATATCATTATATTTATAAAGAAATACTTTATAACAATTTTAACTCAGAGATATGTCATGTTCCCGCCTATCCTATGTATATTTCACTTTTTTAATGCAGTGGTACCCAAGCAGAGGCATATATTGGCCCAACCACTAGCATATCTTGGCCCAGCTACTACTCACCGCTTACATTTGCGGCTGCTGATCTCTATGCTGAAATGCCGAGATATGACATCATATCCCAGTGCGTTGCATTTTAAAAACTTACGGTGTAGAGCAAAATCATTATGGAACCTATGCTGACTAGGCACAGTGCTCCATAACGGATGTGGACTGGCTACAAGGAAGATCAATGAGCAACACTAAGATGATCTGCCCCGAATATGAGTGTTCACCTCCCCCCCAGAACTGCCCCCTAGTGGCCATACTAACTAGAGACATCTGAAGTACTTATCTTTTCCCTAATTAAACTTTAAAAATAAATTCCATAAAAAAGATTTTGTGTTCGCAGAAAAAATATAATTAGAAAAGTTATGTATTTTCCATTTTTTCTAAGAATTTACTATTCTTTGTTTATCAGTAAATAATTTTCAATTCATTACACATAAAATGCAGACACCCTGACCACATGGATACTACATCAGAAGAATCTGTATAAAACTAGAATGAAACAACATATAACAATTAGTATTAGTTTAGGAGTGAAAGTGAAAAAATATACTGTATATTGATTTATACACACAAAGAGATGCCTCTCAGTAATAGGTTATGGGCAGAAATCACACTAATCCTGGCATAGGCGAATGCATGATGTGAATTGATGTAGTCAACTGTAAGAAGGCGAAAGGTGGATCATGCAACTAAGTAAAGCATTCCCAATGAAGCACATGACCTGACTGTAGGTTAAGTAGCAGCAAATGAATTGCTGACATTTAGCAGAGAACACTTGTTCTAAACAGAAAATGGTTGTAATTATATTTTATTTAATATAAAACAACAAAGCAAAACAATATATTCAAAGGCAAAGACCATACTAAGATATTCATCAGAAACACAAACAGTAAGGGACAACAAAAATATTTAATTTACATTGACAGGTCTAAATAATAAGATGATAAGCTGAATGTGGAAGGTCAAAGTGTACATCATTAAAAAAAAAAAAAAAGCTCCGAGACCTGCAAGATGATTCGTGTTGATTTCAAATAATGAACTATGATTTAATGAGGTAAAAAAATGTAAATATTTTACAGCCCTACTGACAGATCTCAGTACAAACTTGTTGTCCCTGTTTAGAATAATTGTCATTGAACTGTTAATTGTTGACTACAGAAATTATTTAAATGCTGAAGACTGCATAAAATTAACTGTGGATGGTTGGGTAATTACCACAGCATGTCTGCCATTGAAGTGACAGATATCCAGATCCCTCCTACTAGACGGCCAATAACTAAATTATTATTATCACCATTTATTTATATAGCACCAACCATTTACTCAGTAATACATCATTCAAATGGTATGACAAAACTATAATTGGCATTCTAAGACTAACTGAATATTAGGTATCAGTTAGGCCCTGCTCGCAATCTTACATTTTAGATTTATCAATCGCTCTATGTTTTGTTGAGATGAAAGTAGGGAGATTGTGGAAAATTAAGCCTTTTGGTTTACAATGAGTAAGTAGGACATACTACATATTATATAATATCACAATTAGGGCTTCTAGAAACAAAAAGTGAGAAGGGATTTGCTCAACCAAATCTGCATCACTTCTGGTGACGTCCTTGCCCCAATTCTCCAATCGAGGCAGAGGATGGCACCGAAAGCAATAACATTTTGACCTAATTTAAACTCAGGGCAATATGGGGCCACTTCAGTTGACGTCTTCCTCAGGTACAAAGCATTCCTGTGGTTTCCATTGTTGCAAACATTTTTTTAAATCATGTCATATTTAAGCTGCGGTGGTAAGATCAAGACCAATATCATTCAACTTGTCTCAAGAATATAATGGGCTGGATTCAGTGTTGATATCTATCACATGAAAGTAGATAGCAATTGTCCCACTCATAGACAAATAATTGCAGGACAGAAAAAAACAAATATTAGATTAGATTTATTAACTCAGATAAAATGGTTTTTTTACCTTATTTTTGGTATTTAATTAGTTATGATAGATTAATTTCTAATATTGAACCCATCCAAACGTGATATTTACAATGACTTCATATATAGTTAAGAAACACAATAACAATATATACACATACATCAAATCATTTAAACTCATGCTACTCCGTAGACATGCTACAAAAAATGGTTTGACAGCAAGGTACAAAAAACAACCAATGGCATTATAACCAGATTAATTTATCCAATTATCCCCAGGAATGAGAAGTTTTCTCTAAGGTACTTCCAACCCTGAAAACAGAATACGTGTCCCAGTGGAACAGAAAGTGACACCCTCTAAAATGTAAATAATCATCCAATGCTGATCTTGAAAAAATAAAATAAATGTATTGCTTGATAAAATAAGACATTGTCATTTGTCAAATGCTTCATATAGGATCACAGAAAAGACAATTAGGTCATCGATGCAAATTGAGTTTGAATCTACCGAATGTAACTTTGCACCAAAATTATCTAGTGTTCCCTTGAAAATTATGACCCACTTTATCTCTCATGAATTGCACTTGTTCAAATTCCCATAGGTCCTAATGTTACATAAGATTTTATTCATTTTTAGAATCTTCAAACTATATGGTGATTTATAATTTTTCATCAGTACTGAAATGTAAAATCCATGTGAGGTGAGCTAAATAAAACATTTCATTTTATAGACCTAAAGAGCATCTACCATGTTTCCAAATTCACACATTTTATAGTGCTAGAAGCGTAAAAAAAACATTTCATGTTTTCTGTGTAAGCACTTTATATATTATGTGGGGAACAACTTTTTTGACTATACCCTACTGATTGGCTCAGGCAGCCTTTTTAAGGATTGGGATCAACAGGACAACAAATTCATTAGACAAGCCAGCACAAACATATATGTAGGGAATGGTAAGGCCTGACATGGTTCCGATAAATAAGTCCAACAACGCAGTACCATGGAATCAGACAGCGGGAAGCCAATAAACTAAAGCAAGGTCAGACAGGAACAGACGAGGCCAGACAGGAAGCAAGGTGACAAAGTGGTGGAGAATCCAAAACAAATGCCAAGTGCTCAGGGTAAACATCAAAAAAAGGAGAAACTGAGCCCAACTCTAATGGTCTCATTTGAGCAAAATGTTTAGCTCGAGGAGTAGCTTGTTGTTATTAGCAATAATCTGTCATTTTCTTGCATCTACTTTCTGTCATTTCCTTGTCCCTTATCAATTTGTTATCGTGGTGACAGACACCATTCAGACATTGTGACATTGTGCCACACACATTTCGCGGCCTCCTTGAGGAAAAAAAACCATACCTTCAAAACAATAATGTTGTTTAGAAAACAAAAAGCAAAAGTTATAAGTAGTAAAACATAAATTAAATTATGCTAAAATAAAAGATAATGCGAAATCCTCTTTCACAATGCATTCTGGAGGGCCAATATTGGGTGAGGATGAGATTTTTAAAATATATTTTTTGTTTCACAACATCTTTTTTTTAGTCAATACATTATTTTGTCCAAATGTATTTGTTTGGCAATTGATCCATGTCAGGATTCGCAGGAGAAATTTTATTTGGGTAATCAGTGTTATACCAGAGCAGGAAATTGTATGTTTTCATCAGAGAAATTGAGTCATTTGGATCAGGATGTCCTCTGCATGCTAATGACAAAAAAGAAACATTACTTTTAGTAAATTTTTTCCTGATTTTACTCAGATGTTTCCATTTCCTGTAGATAGTAAAGACTGACTGTTGTTGTCCAGCTGTTTATAAAATGCATGTATGCTTTGTCTGACACTGTCATTACTGGCTATAAACAGAGTAACATACAATACAACACAGTATGGAAAAAGCAGGGGAAGAATCCCGAGATCTGGGAAAGAACTAAGGAACTTACAGCCTAATGGGATTTTTTAAAAAAATGAATGCATTCTGATATGATAAATTGGGTAAGGAAAGCAGGAACCAGAGGTGGGGGAAGGTCTCAGAGGAACACAAATGGTGTATGGAAGGTTAGCCCGTAGAGGCCATATTCTTGTTAAATATGACACATGGATATAAATAAAAACTAATTTATGTTCCAATTACATATGTTCTCTGAGGTATGAAACATAACTCTGAAACATCCATAGGTCAAGTTCATTTATCGACAACACATAAAGGAACTGCCCATTTTGAAGAATAACTTTTAACACAGAAGCCATCTGTTGAAATGTAAAAGTCCTTTCACCATAGAACTGACCTCATATTTATCACTTGGAAGCAAATGAAGCTTGTTAAATGGTAAAAATGAAGAAGACGGGTCAAAGTACATAGAGGAAATCGTGATGCCTGCATGAGTCAAATTTTACAAATTATAACCCATTCCATTATATACTTTTTCCATGAAATAAATATTCTTCATGCTTAACCCATTTGTGAATTTGTAAATAGCATTTTTGCTAAATGTTTGCTCAATCACGATTCTCCTTTATCAGATGTGCCCATGCGATTTATATTGTATCCATTGTTTTATTTAAAGATGGATGTATCTTTTCATATTGTTTTTGAATGTATAATCCATCATTAATATGATTATGACGGTATGTTAAAAAGCAAAACACATTTTTGTAGAACACTTTCATTGTACACTATTTTGTTTTAACTTTTGATTGTGAGAGGCTTCTATTTGTAGTAATGTGAATTTTATTATCATTATTATTATTCCAGAGAGGAATAAAATGGAAGCCAGGTTGATTAACCCCTTAAGGACCGGGCTCATTTTTCGTTTTGTACCCTGTGGGACCGAGGCTGTTTTGACACTTTTGTGGTGCTTGTGTTCAGCTGTAATTTTCTCCTCACCCATTTAGTGTACCCACATAAGTTATATATTGTTAAGATGGGCTTTCTTCAGATACCATTATTTTGATCGTATCATCTTATTTACTATAAAAAAAATAAAAAAAACATGGTGAAAAATTGAAAAAAAACACATTTTATGGCTTTTATTTGAAAAATCTTTTACTCACCTAAAAAAGCAAGTAAAAAAACTAGCTAAATAGATTCTACTACTTGTCCTGAGTTTAGAAATACCCAATGTTTTTATGTTTTTTTTGCTGTTTTTTGTAAGTTATAGGGCAATAAGTACAAGCAGCGTTTTATGATTTCCAAATCTTTTTTAACAAATCTGCTCAGTCTGCCTCCATCTCCTCTTTGGAATATCTTTGAAGCCGGTTAACTCAATTTAACCCATTCAAACCATATATTTTTGAAAACTAGACACCCCAGGGTATTCCAAATGCTGTTATTTTAACCCTTTCCATGCACCAATTATAGAACTACACTTTGTCAAACTTTGTAATAGTAATTTTTTTTATTTTTTTTTTCACACAAATTGTACTTTAGTTATAGATATACAGGTTCTGGTATATGCCACTGTCAAACACCCCCCAATGTGTTTCAGGAACATCTCCTGAGTGCAGTGATACCCCACATGCATGGGTTTGTCGGGTTGTTTCAGATTTAAAATGCCACATTTGGGAAGTGCGCTTTTTTTCTCCATTTTGGTCAGTCTGTACCTATGCCCTATCTTTGAGCTAGGCCACTCCAATTTACCCCATCAGCCATTTTTTTTATATTAGACACCCCTTGGGTATTTGAAGTGCTTTTATTTTAACTCTTTGTTGAGATTTTTGAGAAATTTTAGCACTTGCTCAAAATAATAAACTTTATTTTTTAATTTTATTTTATTTTTTTAATACTTTTTTATATTTTTTTTTACACATTTTGCTGGTACTGGATGGTTCATCTAGTGACATCACTGCATAATTATTTTTAAATGTTAGGACATTTTTTTTTATTTTTTTTTCCATTTTTTTTTTTTTTTTTTTAATATTTTACTAATCACATAGTGATTAGAAAGCTGGGCTCCATTGACTTGCATGGTTGAATGCAGTACCTGTATTCAACCAGCAAGTGGAGCCAGTTCTCTAGAGGGTCTGGAGACCCTCTAGCGAACTTTTTCGTCTCTATTGTTTTATTTCCCGGGCCGCCGCCATCTTGCTTGATGGCGAAGATCACCGGCAGCGGCGGCTGTGACCGCTCTCCGGAGCGGTCACAGCCCACCTAGAGGTAAGTGTTTGGTGTCGCTGGATGCCTCCTGATCGAGGCATTCCAGCGACACCATTTAAGTTTAGGAGGCGATCGTTGATCGCCTCCTAAACGCTTTTAAAACGGGCGTCCGCCGCCATACAATGTATGGTGGCTGTTGACGCCCCGGGGAGGGGCCAAACATGGCCCCCGATGCCGATCTCGGCCTTGCTGAATGCCTCGACATCGAGGCATTGCAGCAAGGCCGTTTAAGCGAAGAAAGTGATCCTTGATCACTTTCTAAGCTTATTTAATTTTTTGACGGTTCAGGACCGTCAAAGGTCATTTAGTGACCTTCTTGTTATGACGGTCCTGAACCGGCAAAGGTCGCGAAGGGGTTAAGAAAAAGGATATGCCCCTTTTCAGCACAAAACAAATACAGCTTTTTTCAGCAAATTTAACCCCTTAATGACAAAGCCCGTACATGTATGGGCTCAAAATGCATTGTTTTCAATGGGTTTAGGGACCGCCCATTGTCCTTAAGGGGTTAAATATCTTGTTCAACAAAAGAAAAACAGTTACTATTCTTATGCAAACTTCAAATGTAACTGCTAGAAGGGTGCACAGATCCTAGTTCTTACATGTTCAAGAGCTGCTTAGTCCTGTGCTTGTTATAATGGGTTAATGAGCTGCAGCAGATAATTCACGTAACATTGTTACACCCAGGGATTGTAACCTGGACATCAATCAAGAAGGGTTGGAGGATCAAATACCATCTCATTAACAGAACTTTGTAACATTTCAAGATATGTAAGGGGAGCATGGTTTGACACAATGGTAAAAATGGACCCCTTTCAAATAACACCTTAATGTTTCAATGGCACATTTAATTGCCAGGTACTCTATTATAGGCTACCGGGAACCCATTTGAAATAGTTTCTGACGTCAAACTGCTAGAACAGAACTGCTGCTGCCCAATTAACACTTCTCAAATGTTCAACAATATACACCGAGACTACAGACTATTTATTGATCTATTTTTATGATTTATTTTAAATACGAATTCACACAACGTTTAGAAGATTCCTGAGGAAGCCAATATAAACGGCGAAACGCGTCGAGACACATATACAGTGTTGGAGTCTTACAGGATTTGATTATACACGCGGACACATAACATTAAGGTTATGCCATCAAGACTGTAAGTGCATTTCCATTTTTGCGATCAGATACTTATCTTAAAGAGAAGTTTTCACATTGTTGTAGAACATGCCTGATGAAAGGACCTGAGAGGTCTTGAAAGCTTGCAATCTATACTCAGTTAGCCAATAAAGGTATCATTCAAACTCCACTTGTCTCCTGTAATTCTACGGCTAACACGGTACCAACTCTCATCTTTTAAAGAAGTAAAAGAAATTGTCAACCTTAACATTTGAAGCTTACCAACTTGCCTATGTGTTTGTCTTTATACACCTGTTAGCAATGTGTGTAGTTAAAACACCTAAACGCAATAACTAGGAGGGGTATTATGAGATAATGACCTATGTTACACCAAGGTTTTTACCCTTTTACACTGCCTTTTTTCAGTTTGGTCCCCACTTCAGATGATCACAGAGTGATCCATAAGCAGGGAACTATATCACTGCATTACTGATTGCAGTAACTGTAATAAATCTACAGACGGGGGCTGTCCCAGTCAAGTCTGGGTAGAACATCTGGGGTTGACCCTGATCTTTGTTCCCAGTGGTGTGACACACTACTGGCACAGAACGCTTACCACGGAAGTTAGAGAATTCTCCATTATTTAACTGTAATTGTTTCAAGCACCGGACAGTGCTACACCTGAATGGTCAGTACAAAGTCAACGATGATGGCTCCTACTAACAGGAGAGACCCCAGGCTATTTCACAATCTCCTGGGAACCATCGAGAAACATCACTGCCAGTGCTGTGGCATATTAAGTGCTAAAGGGCATCTAGACCACTTTCTATAAGACCTAATCCCAAGGAAACTAAGAGGTGGAATAACAATAATAACACAGGAATAATGGTAAATAACATTTTGCACCTTAATACCAAGTCTTCCCTGATACATAAACATAAATAACAAACTTTCACTGATACATAAACTTAACTAAAGAGTAAAAAATAGTGCTTGCATATGTATGCAAATACCTGCAGCGGCACATAAAATTACAGTATTGTTCAATTTAATATTTGCTTTAAGGTATTGGTTATAGAGTAATAGTTGTTTATTTATCACAGTAGTAGACGTGAGACACACTAGTTCTACTTACCTATGCAAGGTTTGAACACGTACATTTATAATCTAAAACCTGCATGCCACCTGATTGAAAGTTATTTGTGATATCCTTCATGCTTGCTTACACAGGCAACTATATACCTATGAATATGTAATAATGTTAATGCCTAGAAATATCCAAGCTTGTAACAAGTGTTAATGTGGAATGAAAGCTTGGTCCAGAATTTAAAACAAGACAATTTGTTGTCAGGATTCGTTGATGTTCCAGCTGTTCGAAGCAGTGGAAATATTCAAACACCAAGATCTATCTTTTTTCCCTCTGCTTTGCTTTCCATTAGCAGAATCACAATGATTCACTCCAATAGACATGTTCAGATGATCACAGCAGGACAAACAACATGCTCTATTGGTTTAGCAAACATTACAAATATACAGCTTAGATGAAATATAACGCAGTAAGGAAGGATAGCAACATGGAATTCAATCTATGAAAGGCTTACACTGTGTAACTGCTCACCTCTAAGATAGAATGGTAACATAATGCCTACAGAGCACATCTGTAGACAACCAGCAGGAAGGAACACTGTGGCAAAAGCCAAGACATGTTCTGTTTTTCATTCTCTTAGTGACGGGCATGTCCCTAGTAGCTTATTATGTAATGATTTTTAAATGTACTATATTAAGGTATGGTTGTTGAGATAACAAAAATAGGTTCAGAACAATTTTTCAAAGAATATAACACATTTTGTTTCCGTATATAAACTCAGGTAAATATGAATGCACAATATGATAATAGCACTTCATCAATCAATGTAAATGATTCTCTTATTCTGCTATAATAATTATGGGAGTTTTGAGTTATTACAGTTGGACATATGGCATGATGAGGATAGGGAGAGTTGCACGCAGCACCTAAACAGCAGTTATCTGAACTTATTAGTGAAAACATGTCTAAATTATGTCTAAAGGCTACAAAAATTTACTAATGGAACAATTAATATTTTAAAAAACTAACATAAGCTGTGTTATCGTAGCTTGGTGGGCAAGTTACTTCCTACCATTCAACCAGACTTTGGTAACAAAATATCAGTTTGTAAGAAATAATTGGGATAGCCTAAACACCACCCTTGGTTTTGATTTTAATTTGTATCGGTTTTACCTTGCTTATCAACACTAACAAGCTTACACCACATAGTAATACATCTCAAAATAACAGAGATGCTATAATAATTACTGCACATGCTGAGATAACTAGAACAACCCACTCAAAAAAAGAATGTTCTTTTGTCAATGGTATCATACATGTGAGCTTATTTTCATGTTGGGAACTTTCCGTGATTTGGCCAAGACTCTGAAAGAAGCGCAGTTTCTTCCGGGTTGATACCCGAATCCTCTGAGTCACAGAAGCGGGGTCCTGACACACCCCACTCCCCGGCCATTTCCCCCCCAAATGGGGGTGTGCCATGCAATGTCAGTGGTATTCCAAGAAAGGGAACAAAGGGGTCCTGTAAACCTTCCTTGCCCCAGACCCCACAAACCATAAGGGTAGCCTTGAGTATAAGGCAAAGCCAACCTTTACTGTTGTTTATGGGGTTTTTCTCTTAAAAAATTCACTGAACTGTTCAAACCACCACAAGATTATTTAACAAGCTAGAATGTACGGTCTGTTTGTTTCATTTTTAGAATAAATAGACGGTGCTTGTTCTGGTGCACCACATTTATTTTGTGAAAACAGATAAATGACTCTGGGCGCTCTGTTGCGATGTCTCTTAACTGCATTCAGTGCTGGCCTCAGTAGTACTGAACCACGGAGGCGTTCCCATGGCACCAATTACAGTTACTGTGGCTGAGAACATAGGGATCGCCACCTGCTGGTAGGAAGTTAAAACAGCAGCAAAAGTACAATGGACAATGCAGTTATGGGATTGTCAATAATAACAATACAAAATGCTTAATACTTATCTCTGCATACTGTTTTCTTTTGGGGTGCAATGAGTTTTAATACCCATTTAATACACAAAGCGCCACATATCGAATAAGCCCTGTAGGCATTTGTGTTTTTTCGTTTTCCTTAGACGCACAGTAGTTCGGATTATTTATCCTTCAACTGCCTTTGGCAGTAATAGAAATGAGTATACAATTATTATATTTAAAAAAGGCTGAACATTTGAATATAGAGTTAAGATATGATAACCAAGGTACAGACATGAAGAGAAAAATGTATTATAAGATCATAATACAGCAGAGCATCATTTGTGTTCACCGTTTCTATAACTTTATCTTTTAGTGCATTAAGATGGTACTGAAGACTTTTCCATAAATTATTTTAAATGGCCCTCTGCTATAGCCTGTTATGGATTCTAGGTCCAAAGTGTTGTGAAAATAAATGTTTTCTCCCATCCACAAAATGTTTATCTTTGAGGTGAAAGCTACACATAGAACATACTGCTTTTCTATCTCAGGTCCTCTCTTTTAGTCAGAAGTTATATATAATACCATTTTCATACCTGGAAACTCTCCAGGTTTCCAGGCACTGGCTTTCCCATCTCTCTGGATTAGTTCCTTCTTTCCCCAGCCAAGGGAGTGGCGTTTGGCCAACTCACTGCCCACTCCCCAGCTAACTTCCAGGACATATAAGGTGTTCTAGCCCTGCACAAAATGTGGCTTACCCCACGTTTCATGGGCCCCTCATGGTGCCACTCCCTTAGAAATCATAGAACCTTAAGTAATCTGTCCTGGGAAGTTTCCAGGTGCGACAATTCTTTGTGTTTCATAGAAAGTGCCACTTATGTGCTGGTAAAATGAGTGCTGGGCACTGTAGTCTTCTTTTTTCGTCATGAGTATATGAAATGTTCTTATATTTTTTATAATTGGGATAATAATGTGAAGTTGAGGTAGGTCTTTACTGAAGTAAAAGTCTGTTTGTTCACCCACTGCTGCTGCTTTTAGACTAAAAAACACCTGATCTCTCGTTTTGTGATATTTTTTGTGATATTAAATACCAGTACTTTAGTTGCTGCATACACTTTAGTCAGCAGTATTACTATTAATTTTATTTTGGTATATATGAAAGTTTTGTCTTAGCTCACCTTTTGATGTAAGGACATTTTTTAATATGCATATAGGTTACTTTGGAGTTACCCAGCTTTTATCTTACCCCATCAGTTTGCACTGGCCATTTCAAATGAACTAAAGTGGCATATGTGACTGATTCCACATAACTGAGAATGACCAGCTATCATCTACAAGTTCCATGGGATGCTCCATGCATAAAGCCAGTCTTAAACACCATAAATCATATAATAACATAGCCATTGTACTTTGTTCTTTACACCAGTTATACATCAGTTTGTAAACAAATGGAGTGTTCTAAACTACTTTTACTGTCAAAGTAGTTACAGATTATTTCCCCCAATACTTATATAGTATCTACATTTGACAGTCAGCACTTAAAAAGGAGACTAATCTTGTCTAAAGTACATTCATCCAAAAGAAACAGCATAGAAAGACCATCAATGGAACAGAAAATGGATACAGACTTTGTGAATATGCTAGTCGAAAGTACCAACGAAAACCTATGCTAGTGGCACAAAATCCAGAAATTTTAGTAGTCCAAGGCCAATTAATGCTACCCGGCTTACCAAAATGTTTTGTATATATTTTATAATATATAATATTTTGCTTCATATTTTACTACTCAAACTATCTTTGTCTCCAAAAAAAATTGACAAAACACGTTTTTGGTTGTTTTTTTTTTTATGTTAGCATACCTTCTATTTTACAAAAATAATACATTGTTGTAAATGAAAATGTTTCCGGCAGTAAGAAAGCAAAATAATGAAAGTGCTGTTGAGAGTTCCATTTCAAGACCAAATACAAGATGAGAGTAAGTAATATACATTGCACATAATGCCCTGTAGAATTTACTATATTACAGGAAGATGTAATTATATATAGTCTAATTATGGAGCGGTTCACTAAATCTAATGTCATTAAATTACTATAATAAATACTTGTTTTTTTGTGTTATTGCTTGTAATATTGGCTTAGTAAATGCAATTATCCACCTGTATGCCATTTTACTAAGTGCTGTTTTTTCCCTTAGGCACCATCACTGAAAACTACCTATGATCCATTTACCCAGACCTGCTTTGCTTTCCATGCTTATGTTTTGTACATAAAACTAAAGTAGTATCCCAAAGTACTTTATTGTACAGATATAGTTAAAAAAAAGGGAAATCACAGCAACCGAAGCATTGTGGGAATATAAGCAAAAGCTGAAATGTAAGTATAACATGCCGCAATCCTGTTAAGAGTGTGCTTGTGTGCATTTTACACTGTGCAAGCCCACCAGCACATGCATCGCTGTTTGTAGGTAATATTTTCTCCATGTCCCAGTACCTACGCCCTGGCTATTACATTGAAAATGAAGGGTTCTTTATATTGGTTGTTCTAGTTTAAAAATCTCTGTCCTTCACCAAAGTGCCACCTTATTTCTGTTGTACACAGTGAGTTTGAACTGGTCACCATGCCTCATGTACTCAACACCAATTGGCAAGAGATACTGGCAAACAAGTATTTCAATTCATTTTTTTTACATTTATTCCACGTATACAACTTATATCACTTATATTGTTTTACAACTCATAAAAAGCCCTGATTTTCCCTAAAAAAGTGTGTTTGTGTACTGCATCCAGACTGACACGTTGTGACCTTCTTTGTGACTTAATACTCAGGAAGCTTTCTTCATTGCAAGCTATATTTTACTCAAAGAACTTGAGCCGCTATCTATTTGTAGTTGCCATTTGCGAAGAGGAATCCAGTAACGATGGCCAGAGACCTTACGGTTAGCCGGGTTGCCGGTAAAGTCAAGATGGACATGAACTTGTCTTCTTCCTTTGCAGCTATCTTTTCATTTGTTCTGCACACATTTTTAATTAATCAAAAAGTCTGGTTTCCCATAAGAGAAGACATAATGAAATGTGACGGTATCTATATCTTGCTGTGCTTTAGAACTGTGGTGCCTAGACCTGCCCAAGAGCAATACCACCAAGATGAGCTTCTTCATGCAGGAAGTGATGCCAGGATAGGGTTTTACAAACCTCTGTAGTATCTTTCTCCTACTGCATCCTAAATTGATGGATCTTAAGGTAATGCAGCAGGAGAAATATATACTACAGAGGTTTGTGTTAGACCTCTGTGATGAAAGTTGGTCACTTACAATAGAAAAATCCCTCCCAACCGCCCATAGCACCAAGAAGGATGATCATCCAAAAGATCTAGAATAGACCATTGGTATGCATAATGTAAATGTGCCTGTGTAACCTGCACTTGAGCAAAGTTGAACCTGTGGGAGAAGGGATCTCTACCTCTGGCAGACAGTGTTTGCCTCTGACTTGGTTTTCCAGGGTCATTGATAAAGGCTAAGCATGTAAAGGAATTCAAGCATACGCAGGTTGTTCATAAATTCACCATGAAGTCAAATATATCTTAAGGCAATATGTTTAATTGGGCTATTATAATTTCACTCAGTTCTGCCATCCCTTCATTCTTAATGCTCAGTGTGTTTGATATGAACATTTCCTTTTAAATTGAAATTGCAAAGTTCTGGCACGAATATGAAAAACAAACGCAGTAATGTTTTATTTTTGATTATGCCATGACACTGTTTGCAGTACACAGGATATATGCTGATTGATTATTTTCATGCCGGTTTTGTTTTAAATAAATAATGCAATTATTATGTCATTTGTTTTACATTACTGACTGCCAATTATATTATGTTTTACATTAAATTCAAGTAATTGAGTTTGCCTTCCACTAACAGTGTCCTCTACTAATACTGGTGCCCTTAATAAATATGAGCTAAGAATGCTGTGAAAAAATTGGCTTGTTTAACCCTTTGTTCTTCAAAAATACACAAAAATAATTTGCAAACACAACACAAGTTTATAAGAAAAAAACTGTGAAATATATGTGTGGTACAATTATTGGCTCCTTAAAGCCAATACTGTGTACTGCATCTCTTTGCCAACTATAACAGCTCTGAATTCTGATGAGTTTGGGGAATTCATGGTATGGAATCTGAGACCACTATTCCATACAGACTCCCTCTAGATCCTCCTCTTCCGTTCACCCCACAGATTTTGGTTTGTTTTGGGATGAGAGTAGACAATTTTTTCTTGAAACCCTTCCAAACAATTTGTGGTGATGTAGGTGACATCAGATTGTAGTTTTGTGTATTTTCTGCCCCAAGAGGCAACTAACTTCTGCAATTCTCCAGCTGTGATCCTTGGAGATTTTTTGGCCTCTCGAACCATCCCCTTAACAGTGCGTTGAGACAATATAGAGACACGTCCTCTTCCAGGTTGATTCATAACATTTCCAGTTGACTGGAACTTCTTAAATTTTTGCCCTGATGGTGGAAATTGGCATTTCCAATGCGTTTGCTATGTTTTTATTGCCACTTCCCATTTTGAGAAGCTCAACAATCTTTTGCTGCAAATCATAGCTATATTCCTTGGTCTTACCCATTGTGATGAATGACTAAAGGAATTTGGCCTATGTCTTACCTAATATTTATACCCCGGTCAAACAAGAAGTCATGGTTGAACATTTTTCTGTTACACTGCTGCTAATAAGCAACAAGTGGGGGTCCCTTGCCACCTAGAGTCCTGGGTCCAATGGGCACATGGAGCAATTGCTTCAGGGACCAAGTGTGGTACGCGTGCCCATTTTTCCTGCATCTAACACATCAACTTTGAGGACGAAATGTTCACTTGCTGCCGAATATATATCCCACCCACAGGTGCCATGATACCAAGATTTTGAGTGTTATTCACTTCACCTTTCAGTGGTCATAATGTTATGGCTAATTGGTGTATTTATACATCAATTTTAAGAAGCTTCTGTGCTATGTATCAAATGATTTGCATAGAAATAACTGTCTATTTTTCAGACGTGTGTAGTTACATGTATTTGCATTTGTGCTGTAGTATCACCGCATTTCTTATTTTTGAAATACACACCAATTTGGAATCCTTCTAATTGCATAATTGCTTTCACCATTGAAAGAACACAAAAGTCCAACTAAAAACCATGAAAAGTTAATTAAACGAGACCTCATCCTAGACAGTAATTGAGTAGTTTTTGAACTGTCAGTTTAGGAATACGTGCAATTCTGTTATCTCTAAACGTTTGTATCACAATGTCCTTGGGAATATGTTGCCTGTTTGTGATGGTATCTTGCTGATTTATTTTCAGCCAAATCACAAATGTATATCAGGAAATTATCTCAGCCCTAATTGGGATCTGCATAATTATAGTTGACGGATCCTTATGTGCTACCATTTTGGACACTTAGCAAAAATGCACATTCTTTATCTATGACACTGACCAAGCGTCCTGTTGATACAGCTGAAGGAAAAGTTTAAAGTACATGATTATATCTTTTGTTTCAATTAATGGCTCTCTTATTTTCACTTTTTTACATTTTTTTTATCCTGCTTAGCTGCTTTACTAAAATAATGTAGCACTTTATCTTAAGCCTATTAGAGAGAGAGTACCCAATGCATTTTTCTGGGAAACTGCTTAATATTTTATGATAAATTCCGTTTTAGCTTTCTGTAAATCCAGTACAACTTGCTAATTAAATGTGAGCAAATGCAGAAAGGATTTGAAAGTATCAGAATGTTGCTAAACTTCTTGAAGCTATACTATTGGGGCAAACATTACAAATCTAATAGCCTTATTTAAAGTGCGTAGAGAATAATTCATTGAGAAAGAAGTGCAAGAGTTTATGGCTAATTTTCTCTTCCATTGTATTCTGTATTAGGTGAAACTGCTTCATTAAAGTCAGCATTACTGGACCTGTGTTATGTATGCCAAAAACTTCCGCTTCTGACAAAGAGATACATTTGAGTAAAAATTGAATGTTTAATGCCAAAAGGTGGAGTGTTAAAGCAGATGCCTTACTTCTCAGCATATCTACATTTTACAGTCATACATACTTAATAAATCTATGTACCAGTATTTACAGGTCAAAATAAGGAGCATTTATATACATATATTTTGAATTCTTTAATAAATTACATGTTTAAGAAAAACATTTCTATTCCAATGATCTTGAAAAAGCCTTAGTAAGCTTCCACACTCAATAATGTAGCCAACTTGCAGGGCAGAACAAGTAGCTAGACTTCATTAAACATTAGCTTATCCCTAGGGTAAACATGACTATGCTTGCAGGTTGATGCGGGAGTTCATGTCTCGAGTGGAGCTGAAGCATGGTTGCATTAATGCTAATGTAAGGCGTTACTTGAAGCTTTACTGCATTTGCTCTAGTGACAATGACAAATTCCCCCAAAAATATATATTTCTAAAATTCCAATTTTAGTGGATCTAACCTGATTATGACATGTTCACATCAGATTTGTATTAGATTTACTTACCGTTTATTTATGGGTTAACAGGGGAATTGGCAAATGTTTTTTAGAGTTCTCTGTTGCATGCAAATATTAAAGGAGTTAAAAGTAGATTGTGCTGTGATAAATGGTCATAGATTTGAATGTGGGAGCTTTCCCAGTATAGAAATGTGCCAGTGTAGTGCACTTAAACTCACCTAAAATGACTCCCTGCCTTGGAAACAAAGATACATTTTTAGCTTAATGGCCCAAAAATAAATTGACTACTATATGCTTAGATGCTCCCAGAGGCTTTGATGGCCAGAAATGACTTGCACAAAAGAAAAGTGTGCCCTAAAGCACAATAACAATCCTTGTGCCATAGAAGTACTGCGACAATATTTATGACCTCAAACATCTTGCCCACTGGCACCAAAAGTCTATCTAGCTTTCTTATGCCTTCCACCTCCCAATGCTCCAAAAATATCTTCCTAAAAGTCCCCTGGTGCCCAAAGTATGTCTGCCTCTATATTCCCACCTTACTTGCCTAGTGAATTACAAGAAATAAATCACCAACCATGTATCTCAGTAGTCATAAAGTCAACACTGGATATAGAAGTGTGAGCTCCTCTGTGTGACCTTGGGGACCAACCACTGCGCCTTAATATTGATTGTGAGCAGGGCTATCTCCACCTAATGTATTGGTTTGTCTTAGTCTGTCAATTCTCGTCTTGTCATACCCCTTGAATATATGTTTTGTATTAAGCGCTGCATAGATTGTTGGCGCTATATAAATAAAAGATAATAAAAACCCTTACATCACCGTTCTAATTGTTCACATTAAGTTATATTGTGTTTTACACTAAGATTATTACAGGACATCCAAGATCTATCTGTACTTATGTCAATAAATAGTTCAGTTGCTGGAGTCTGCTCACTATAAGTTTCTTGAATCAGCCACATCAGAAAGGCGGTTTACCTACAATCACAGTAGATGAAAACAGTATATATAACTCCCAACATCTAAGAGATAAAAGCCAATACAGTGGGGTCAGGACTTCTTCTGGGGCTATGAGCCCACAACATGCCCAGACACAGACGTCACAGCACATGCAGAGTGCCTGTATTTTTTAAGTATCTAAATAGTTCCAGTTATGTTGTTCACTTGTATGTTGGTTTGTACTTTACGCCATCATCTTTTCTATAAACCAGGTACCCTAATGACGTAGCGAAAAACTTAGGACACAGACGTGGGTCCCACCGGAAACAGAAGTGACGTGAATATCTAGATAATGATAACATCTGTATTACATTGTAAAGATCCGCAGAAGTCCTATTTAAGGTCAATGAAGACGCTACATTGCATTACATCACACTGAAAATCCCTGGAACGTTTTTGTTTATCCAGTTGTCTTGATATATAAGGCTGGTATTCATTAATATCTTATTCTCAGTCTGGACTTCAGATCTACTTAACTTAAAGGCTCTAAAACAAGGCTTTTTTTAATATTAAAGGATACATTTTGTGAAAAGTAATTACTGTGTTATTTAAATGTGCATTTGTAAACCTTTTTTATTGAACATATGAGTGAGAATATAAACAGCTAAAAGAAATGTTATATTGATCTAGCTGTGCCTGTGTACAGACAATATACTAATAATAAAGTTTGTCTGAAAATCAGGTAATTACATTCCTTTATGATTCCCACAGCGGCATGTCTGAAAGATAAAAAAGAAAAAAATTACATTTAAAAAAAACCTCTTATATTTAAACAATATTAAAACTCTGAAATGTTGAAGGTCTAGATGACAGTAGTGTAACACAAACTAAGCTGAAAACAGCTCTCCAAACATGTCAACCTCGACTCACCCAGATACCCAGGAGCTCCAATACATCCTTCCGGACCCACAGACAAGGACAGCCCGTACTTTTTGCTGCTTTACCTTCCCATCTCAGCCTCCCATAGGGTACATTGCTGGCCTGATGACCATGTAGCATATTCTGCCTAGAATGGATTAAAATATTCTTTTTTTTTTTTTCTTTTCATCTGTTTCCTTTCGTCATGTCTTTAAAGCTTTATGACATCTGCCCACATTTGGAATTGTGGATCTTTTTTTATTGAACTGTGTCAGGAATCATTGTGCCTGAATGATTACCCTGTGTTTAGATATTTTTTTTTAGTCCTTAAGAATCAGTGCTCATACAATGATATCTGATAATGTGGCCATCACTGTCCTGCTAGATTCCTGTGAACCAAGATAAAGTTATTGAACGGTTAATCATCAGTCTTATATCATGCTGAGTGTTTAACTGAAATGTAATTATAAAAACAGCTGTCACCTGCAATGAAAGATACAACACCCCCTTTCTTTTTTTGCATCCTAGGTGTTTATCACCTCGCTTTAAAAAAAATACAAATATTACAAGCCTTAAGACAGTGTGAAATAAATTAGCTAGGAAAAAGATTAGTAATGCTGACTTAAATGTTGCAAGAATCAGCAAAATAGATTTATTCTGACAACTTCTGTGTACTGTTCAGTTTTACTCAACTGGTACCCATACAGTGCATGGATGGCATCAGTTTAAACTCGGTTCACATATTTCACAAAGTACAGTGCTGTGAAAAAATACTTGACCTTTTACCGATTTCTTCTACTTTTGCATATTTGTCACACTTAAGTGTTTCAGATCATCAAAGTAACATGAGAAAAGGATAACCCGAGTAATTGATGGTTTCATGTATACATGGAAAAAAGCTAGCCAACCCTCCATAGCCCTATGTGAAAAAGTAATTACCACCTTAGTTAGGAAATCAACCAATTAACCAAATGTAACTGATAACTGGATTACATTTTTTTTTTTTTGATTACTATTTATTTCTTTTTTTCTTTAAATGACACACACAACAAAAAATAAATAAATAAATAAACAAGCTGCAACAGAAAAAAGAAAAAGTGACTAAAAATACAATTAACCTCTAGATAAATACAATACAACATTTTAGGCAAAGAAAGTCCAAAGTTGCTAATACAGTACGTATTGTATATTCACTAGCAAAAAAAAAAAAAAAAAAAAAAAAAAAAGAAAAATTAAACGTACAAACAAGTCTGGTTGGAGATGAAAACGTGGAGGAAGCTAATAAGATTAAACTTATATTTTAGAGAGGTAAGTCTAATTACTGATCGTCAAGTGCCTGGAATAGATAGAAACGTCATTTAAAGATGAAAGACGTACGAGAAAACTAATGATAGTAAGCTGACTTTAAAAAAAAAAAAAAAAAAAATTGTCTAAGTGCTGATCATCTGGTGTCTAAATTGGATGGAAACATTATTTGAAGGCATTTATCCCACATTATGGTTTTCTTAAAGTTAGATAAATAAAGTCGTGAAACTTCTCTTTCCATCGTAAGTTGGAATTTCAGTTGGTTTTCCACCTGAGCCCAGTTAAATTCAGTATCTTGTTTCCATTGTTTCGCTATTATTCTTTTAACTGATAAGCAGAGGTGTATTGTTAAATTAAGCTGAACAGCGGACAAGGTCGGCCAGCCTATATGTAGCAAGAGTGAAGCAGGGGAGTTAGGTAATACTATATTAGCCTCTCTTTTTAAACAGTCAAGGGTCTTTCGCCAAAGTTTAATAACTTTTGGACAGGACCACCAAATGTGAAGGTAGGATCCCTCCATCGATCCACACCTCCAACAGAATCTAGATGTAGTATGGTAAATATCCGCGACCCTAGTCGGGACCATATACCATCTATATACAACCTTAAACTGTGTCTCCAATAGGGATAGATCATGCATCCTGGATGTCAATCTTCTAATCGCACTTAACCAATCCTCAATTAGAAGTGCGCAATGGAGATCTTTTTCCCATCTAACAATATATGAGTTTATTGGGTTCTCTCCTTCTCTGGATCTTATTGCTTCCACACATTTAGAGTATAATTTTATCGAATGTTTAAGGTTGAATATAAATGACAATTTATGGAGGTCCTCTCCACGGGCGTAGGAACCGGGGGGGACGGGGGGGACAGATCCCCCCCAGGAAATCATGCGGGGGGGACCGATAATAGAGCAATCCCCCCCAGTGCCCTCGGTGCACAGCTGCCCGGTCAGCAGCTGCAGCGTGCAGGACTGGTTGGGGATTTCCCTAACCAGTCCAACACTTACCGGTGTGCTGTCTGTCACTGAGTGCCGGGCGATGGGATATGACGTTTATATCCCAACCCCGGCGCTCAGCAGAAACAGCTCTGCGCAGCTGCACTGCACTAGAGCGGCAAACCACAAGAAGGGGAGGAGGAAGAGCAAGCAGAAAGCAGAAGAGAAGAAGAGAAAGGTAAGAGATGTGCAAAACGAGGGGGGGGGGTCTGATGTGCAAAACGAGGGGGGGGGTCTGATGTGCAAAACGAGGGGGGGGGTCTGATGTGCAAAACGAGGGGGGGGTCTGATGTGCAAAACGAGGGGGGGGTCTGATGTGCAAAACGAGGGGGGGGGTCTGATGTGCAAAACGAGGGGGGGGGTCTGATGTGCAAAACGAGGGGGGGGGGTCTGATGTGCAAAACGAGGGGGGGTCTGATGTGCAAAACGAGGGGGGGGTCTGATGTGCAAAACGAGGGGGGGTTTGATGTGCAAAACGAGGGGGGGTCTGATGTGCAAAACGAGTCTGATGTGCAAAATGAGGGGGGTCTGATGTGCAAAACAAGGGGGGGTCTGATGGTAGATATGTGTGTGGGCATATATATATATATATATCGTGAGGCATGTATATGGGCAATGTCTATGAATGTGTATGGGCACTTGGGCAGGCATATGTGTGTATGGGCACACGCATATAAGGGCAGTGTATGTGCATACGTGTGTATGGGCAGTGTATATGTGTACGTGTGTGTGTGGGCAGTGTATATGTGTATGGGCAGTGTATATGTGTACGTGTGTACATGTGTATGGGCAGTGTATATGTGTACGTGTGTATGGGCAGTGTATATGTGTATGGGCAGTGTATATGTGTACGTGTGTGTGGGCAGTGTATATGTGTATGGGCAGTGTACGTGTGTATGGGCAGTGTATATGTGTATATCTGTATGGGCAGTGTATGTGTGTATGGGCAGTGTATATGTGTATGTGTGTATGGGCAGTGTATGTGTATGGGCAGTGTATATGTGTACGTGTGTATGGGCAGTGTATATGTGTACGTGTGTATGGGCAGTGTATATGTGTACGTGTGTATGGGCAGTGTATATGTGTACGTGTGTATGGGCAGTGTATATGTGTACGTGTGTATGGGCTGTATATTTGTGTACGTCTGTATGGGCAGTGTATATGTGTACGTCTGTATGGGCAGTGTATATGTGTGTGTATATAAGGAGTGTATTTGTCTTATAGTGTATACGTCTGTGTAACTATGTGCAAAGGCAGTGTATATTTATGGGGAGGCGTGTGTGTGTGTGAGCAGTTTATGTATGTTTGGGCAGGCGTGTATAAGGGTAGTGCATATGTGTGAGTACTGGCAAGTGTGTATGTGCAGGCAATTGCAGTGTATGTGTGTGTTTTTGTGGGCAGGCATGCGTAAGGGCAGTGCATATGTGTGTATGGATAGTGTATATGTGTGTATGGATAGTGTATATGTGTGTATGGATAGTGTATATGTGTGTATGGATAGTGTATATGTGTGTATGGATAGTGTATATGTGTGTATGAGCAGGCATGTCGTACTTAAAGGGAAGATTATGATTCCCTGTAACACATGTTTAACTCAGGGGCACCTAGGGTTAAATCCAGGCCTATTTCTGGTTAAAATGAGTATGTGTGTCACTGTATGTCACAGCATTCGGACACAATAGAATATTTCGGGGTGCTACTTGGTCTAGGGCATCACTAATACAAAGCACCACGAGTTAATCTACGGGTAGGCAGAGTAAGTGAAGGATGTGTTTGCGTGTCTGGGTGTGATAGCGTATGTTTGTGGGTTTGTTATTGTGCACATCTGTTTTTATGGGTATGATAGTATGTTTCCAGGTGTGTTATGGTGGGCATGTGTCTAGGTATATTAGGGTAGGAATGTTTTGGGGTGTATTATTGTGTGCGTGTGTATGTTATTCAAGTGTTTAAGTGTGTGGATATGTTCCTGTGTGCATGACGTGTTAGGAGTCTTAGATGGTTCCTTCAATACATCACAGTAGTGTCTGTGTCCGTGTCCAGTGGGGTCCATCTGTGGTTGTAAGATTTTTCTGTTTCTGTGGGAATTTTCTCCCATTCATCCAGTAGAACGTTTTATGAGCTGTAGGTGATATACCTTTTTGGACAGCACTATGCTTCTAACTTTGTGGGAACGGTTTTGGGGAAGGTCCTTTTCTATTCCATCATGACTGTGCCCCAGTGTACAAAACAAGGTCCATAAAGGCATGGCTGCAAAAATTCCCCACAGAAACTCTCCAAAATCTTGTGGAAATCGTTCCCAGATGAGTGAAAGCCGTTATAGCGGCAAAGGGGGACCAACTTCATATTAATGTCTATGTATTTATAATGTGATGTCATAAAGTCCCTGTTGGTGAAATGGTCAGGTATACCCTACCAGAAAAAATGCTATCCCCCCCAGATTTTTAGGGGTTCCTACGCCCATGGTCCTCTCTCTGAATAGATAGAACATGTTTATTAATAAAAAAAATTATTCGCAAATAAGTAAATATGGATGTTTTCGCTGGCTGGTATTTCTCATTAAGAGTATGAAAAGATATTATTTGTCCCTGCGAAACCAGGTCACCTATCTTTTGAACTGGATTACATTTTACTGGACACACCTAGGTATGATTACTGCCAGCCCTGTTGAATCAAAACACCAATTAAAAATAGTCTGTCTTGCAAAGTAAAGTTGGCTTAAAGGTCTCAAAAAGCAGCACATGATGCCACAATCTAAATAAATTCAAGAACAGAAAAAAACAAAGTCATTGACACAGTCTGGAAAGGTTTACAAAGGTATTTTAAGGCTCTGGGATTCCAGCGAACCATCATTAGATCCATTATCTACAAAGAGAAGAAAGAAAACTTGGAACAGTGGTGAACCAGGAGGTCATAACCCACACTAGCATGTAAAGAACTGCAGGCCTCACTTGCCTCAGAAAGAGACTGCGCAGCAATGCCATCCATGGAAGAATTGCAAGGTGTAAACCACTGCTGACTAAAAAGAACACAAAGGCTTTTCTCTTATCCCCGAGACGTTTTGGATAATATTCTGTGGAGTAAAAAGTGGAACATTTTGAAAGACATGGGTGAAATCATACAAACACAGTCAAATATGGTGGTGATAGTATGATGCTCTGTGGCTACTTTGCGGCTTCAGGACCTTTGCGGCGCATGTCCCTCCTGGCTTGCCATAATTGATGTAACCATGAATTATGCTCTATACCAGAAAATCCTGAAGGAGAATGTCTGGCCATCTGCAAAGATGTAAAAATGAAAACAAAAATGCACACCTCCCAAACATGGCCTTTTAGTACCCAAACAACCCAAAAGACCAATGCATATCCTCATGAGACGTTGCTGAACACATATTGGGGTGTTGTTCAGTAGTAACACATGCCAGGAGCTGAAATGCATACCTAAAGTACAAGGTGTGTGAAAAAAAACACAAAAAATCACTACCACAAATTTTAACAAAGGCTGGTAGTAGAATTAGTACATGGAAAGTGTTTAAGTACGAGCATTTGAAGTACCATGGGGTGTTTAGTATTCAAAAATATATTGTTTGATTGGATAAATTGAATTGGCTTTGTTCAAAGATGTCCCAAATAGAAAATGGGGAAAGGTGATCAGAGGTCAAAATTCAAATTTAAAAAGCTTAATTGCTTACGTCCCAAATGTTGTCCTTTAGCATCAATCAACCCAACAAACCTATGCATGGGTGGCATTACTGTACTCAAGAGATGTTGCTGGGAGCTGTAAATTCATACCTGAACTACAATGTGTGTGAAAAAAACACAAAACTATACTACCACAAACTTTAACAAAGGCTGTGCTAGAAGCTGTGCTAGAAGTAGTGCATGGAAAAGGTTAAAATACTAGCATTTGAAATACCCTGGAGTGTCTTGTTTTCAAAAATACATGGTTTGATTGGGTAAATTGAAATGGCCGGCTTCTAAGATATCACATGCAGGACTTGGGGGCAGGAATACAAGGATATTTCAGGACAAATTGTTTTACATTTTAGTCAGAAAACATGCTTTTTTTAAATTTTCACCATATTTTAGTTTTTTATACTAAATTAGATGAGATGGTCAAAATAAAGAAAGCCCTTCTTGCCCTGAAAAAATATTGTTTTATATTTTTTGTGGGTACAGTAAATGAGGGAGAAGAAAATTACAGCTTAACACAAGGGCCGTAAAAAAAAAAAAAAAAAAAAAATTAGTTTGATTATCTGAAACATTTAACTCTGAGAAATAAGCAAAATAGAAAAAATGCGAAGGGGCAGTTAGTTTTTCACAATACTGTTCAACATCAGCCACCTGATAAACATAAATGTAGTTTATTTCAGATTTCTTATTTGATATGAATATTTTTATTTTCAAAATAGAACAATCACATTTGCACCTAATCAGCACTGCAAAACTTTCAGCAGTCAGGTAGCTCATCATGAAAATCAAACCTTTTTGTAGTTGATTAGTAAGACATGAAGAGCTGCCTTCTGTACCTGATAAGGGGCAAGGGTTGGATGGTAATGCATTTTAACCCTATCAATTACCTGTTTATTTATTTATAGCAGGTAGCATTTTTACAATACAGTTGCATTTATGGCAGCTTTCTTTTCTTTTTTGTTTATATCCAGTTGGTTTAAAGCAAAGGGAAAAAACTCATCAGGCTCTTCAAGACCAGCAGCTGCTAAATGCCATGCATGCAACTTCAGGATAGATACAGGTGGCAGCACACAATGCCCTTACACTGGAGCAGTGTGAAGCTGCACATGTACTTCCTGTTGCCCTATATTAAATCAATGGTTCTGCCACACGTAGATGTGTTGACTTGTTTGTCCTCAAGGGTAGATATACTTGCATGGGTGAAAGACGGATTTCAATGCTTATAAGATAATACTCACACTTGTAGAAGACAACCTCATATTACGAAGAAGGGGTTCACAAACATGTCTTTAATCCTAAATCTCATCTGGAATATAATTCCTAAAGGATCTAGTCTATCACAACCATATGAATGGAGATGGATAGAAGATGTTAGTAAGGTGTAGTATATATGTTTTAGGTGCAAACGTGTGGATTTAACATGCCATATGTAAAACAGGCCTTTTTTGTTTATTCTTCTTATTAAATTGTTTCTACAGTACCAACGTATTCCACAGCATGGATATCTGTGACTACCTTATGCAGTCAGCTAAGCAAAGCACTCCAGGACGCTAAGGTAGAATCTGGCTAATGTATTCCTTGGGACAAAACATTGCAGCAGAGTTAAACTGCTTTAAACTACTTTCAATTCTACTTTGCTCTTTGCTAGTAATGATAGGACAAAAATGTGCCTGGCAATTTAAGGACGACATTTTCTCAGTCACAAATTTCAGACTGTTTGCCTTAGTAAACCCTTTGCTTCTGCTTTTAGCTCAGATTTCAGTACCCATAAGGTTCTCTTACAAACTAATTCTGGAAACGTACTGTATCAGAAAATGATTTGACATTTGGTAATTTTCTGCACACCATTTTTCTTTTGCAAGTATATATTCTTAAATTGTACGAATAGCTTTGAAGATGTCTTAAAAGACATAGATTTCCAAATTTACTTTGCTCTGTTTTTATGGTGATGCTATAAGAACAGATATGTTATAAAGTGCAAGCTATTGTTCTAGTTGATGCTGGTACATTAAACAAAGACAGGCATAACAATGTGGTCCACAGTTAGTAGGATGCTGATCTATGTTTGATCAACATCATTGCCCGGTGACTATGTGTATATATAAAATATCATCGCGGTCCATGGTCTGTGTCATCAGAGGCACCGTCTAGCATCCTCACTCAAGAAGACATGGTGGTATGGTCAGTAGAGGTCTTCAGATCTCCTTGTCCCACAACACCATGTCCTATTTGAGGGCATCTAATCAATCTGACAATCAGTTCTGGCCCACTACTGCAAGGAACAGTAGGAAATATTCAGGGAAAAAGGGGCAGTTGGCCCTCGGGGTTCCTGAACAGTCACCATGGTCCACACTTCCTTGTGGCCTGTGTATCACCTGCTGGCATATGGCAATAGGTTGTTCTCAGATAGTGACAGAGGAAGCATTAGTGAAGATCTGGGTGGCTGAGCAGACATCTACGTCCACTGAGGTTCGATAGGGGAGTTGAAAGCAAATAGAGGGAAGCTTCCCCAAGGCCTCTTTAGGTATAAAGATAGCCTGGAACAAACACAATAAATGTAATCAGCCTTTACTTCAACCACTAATGCAATACAAGTGGTGGACATACAAGTATATTTCACACTTAGGCTATGTATGTCACATTACACAAAATATTGCTAGGTGGGCATACATAAATATAAATAAGCATAAATATGGCAAAGATTTTGCACTCTGGAGTGTGATGCGTGCTGTGGTCCAAAATAGCTTATCAGACCATTTTTTATATTTTTTTAAATAAAAATATAAACATGTTTCTCTTTATCCTTTTGTCATATTTTACAATGATTCTATTGTGTAGAAAAGCACCTTTAAATCCCGGGATTTCTAACTTCCACCCGTCTGGCTCTCCTTCAACTACTACAGATTCCTCGTTGTATGAAACTCCACTTACACCAGTGGCTTAAGACAATGGGTTTATTAAAATAACAAATACATATAAGTGAGTATACAGAGAAGCGTCTGAAATACAAGGCTCTATGACTCTAACTACACTATGCTAGTGACTCTATGTGTGCATGTAAGGATGGGGTGTCCCTGTTATCATTCTTTTATTCTCTTTCTTTCTCTCCTCTTTTTTTGTTGCTAACACAACACATTTATAGCCACCATGCCCAAACAGTCCCATTCCATCACCCTTAGGAAGGCACAATCTTATACCTGCACCAGCTGCCTGTAGAGATCGCTCTTGTCCAAGAAGTTAGGTTGCCCCCACAGTGAAGTTGATGGTCCTCAGGGCAAATTCAGAGTAGGTCTCTGGAATGTTGATATTGTCTCCTGCAATCCTTTTGTTGTAGGAGAAATACATGCTTGTCTCCAGCCCAGATACTATCTCCTCCTGTTTATTGTTCCCACCTGGTAGAGAGATAGCCCTTTGATGTATTGGGAGTTCCTGGACATTTGGGTTTTGCCCCTAGTGTAATTCCTTCAAACTGGTTTACTCAAGAGGAATCCCACTGTGTTGGGAGCCAGCTGTTGTCCTTGGAGATTAATAATTGACTTATATTTATTACATCTTGGATGAAGGGTCTTTATAGTGGGACAGGGGTGCACCTGTGATATCACAGCCCCTGATCCCTGCATGCCAGTTGGGATTAGGGTTTTCTTCCAGAATGCTAGACAGCTGATCTTAAATGCACCATTAACCCGATCATTGACTAAAATGCTGAGTGCCAAAATATGATGTCATATTCTAACTTTAATGACACCTCTTAAGGACAATCCGTGCAGCATAAAGCATGATGTGGAGTCCTCCATAGTGGAAACTGGTAATAGGTTTCTGGTTTGGGGGCAAAGGCACTACACCCCCCCCTCAACATGGACCTGTTGACCTATGTTAGAATATACTGCCTCCTAGAGCATATAAAATAAAAGTGATGTTAAGGCAATGGATTGGTTGTTGGCAAAAAGGAGACCATTTGTCTGCCCTTATAGAAAGAGTTTTACTTATTTATTCTTTATGCAGGATAGCTTTTATAAGACAGTTAATTAATTAGGAACAGTGAAGTCGGTTGATTAATTTTGTGTTAATTAAAGAAACTATAAATCTTTGTCAGATCAGCAGCCCTTGAGGAATGAGCTGGATAGCCTGTCTGTGTGGCAAGCCTTCTGCACGATGCTTCTTGCATGATCTGGCCCTTTACAGTCATGTACTAATGTTCTGCAAAGAATTCTATATCCCATCTGCAGATGATTAGTGTAATTAATGTCATAGAGAATCTTAATCCAAATGTTACAACAATATCTGGTGTTTTCTGGGTAGTATATTTATATAACATAACAAATTCAGTTCTATTTTCTAGAAAGGAATCAAATCAAAGTCCCTGCTACAAGCTGTGTGCTCCCCACTTTTGTATCTTCTTTTGGATCTCTCAGGACATGTCATTGTGCATGTGTGAAATTGATACTCATGCAAATTAAGTGGCATAAAAATAAGCCAGTAATAGCATACAAAAACCTTGCCAATGTCTGTTAATCCATTTGTATAGAAGATATTAACAGCAGATGCTACATGGACGACTACAAAGGGACAGCAAGAGGGCCACTCTTTTATAAGAACATCTACATATCATGGATTCTGTGACCATATATGAGAACGTTTCAAGGCCTATAAGGGGCAGAGCTAGGGTATGTGAGTCAGGGCTAAACTAGGTGAAGCAGGAGTAGTCACAAGTAAGGAAAGGTAGAAGTGGTAAAAGCCAAGCAGATATTGGCCGAGCTTACGACCTCTAAATCATCTTAAGACCAACAGGACTGTCTCAATGACAAGGCAATCAAGTTATTTTAACCAAAATCATTGTAAAGGTGAAATTGCACTCTTTGTACAAAAATTCACCAAAGCATTTTTCTTTACAGAACTACTTACTTAACACTGTCCCAACTGCACTTCTAACATTTATAACTAAAATATAGCTTGGCCAATAATTCTGGGTTCATTATATATGTAATCAACCAAGCTCTAAAAGCGCATTGTACTCTGCGATACTTTTAGTTCCAACTTGGAACAAATGTCCTATTATCCGCATCAAATTGCTATAGGAAGATTATGTACTTGTTTGCCAAGAATCCTCAGACACGTAGCCCTGTGAGCTAAGAAATATCCTGTAAATAAGCAGATTGCAATGGCTTGGGGGTAGATTCTGGCTATATTTATATGGATAACACTCTGTTAACCCTTCAATTCCTCAGAGGTAAGGTGAGCTTGTTCATCCTTTTTAGATGCTTTATGGATTCTTTATTTTGATTTTAAGGAAATTGTTCTAAAAATGATTGTGCATTTAAAAGAGCTATCATTTATATTTTTGTTATTATGTATTTGTATTTTAGTCAAATATTGAAACTCACTGTCCTTTCCTGTAGTTAAGACTTGTGTGTCTATGATAAAAGATATGATTTGTGCCAAATAAATTCCCTTTTCCAAGAACTAGCACCCTAGCTTGTCCACCAGGTCACAGTGCCAATGGCATGTATGGGTCACCAGTGGCTTAACTTCTGTATTCAAGGAGCAGAATGCATTAAGAGCATGAACATGGGAACTTGTTACTGCATAAATTCACATAAGCAACCAAGCACCTGGGATTGTAGAGAACTATAGAACTTTATCAAGGAGTATTAGTTATGCTAAATATAAAAAATGTTAATCTTATGTCAAAATATATATTACAATATAAATGTTTCACAGCATTACAAAAAATGGGGATTTATTTTCCAAAAAAAATTTCAACTATAACGTAAGCTGACACAATAGTAAATGTACTTAACAAAAATTCTAACAAACTGCAAGAAATATAAAAACTAAACTTCACTCTAGCGCTCCAATTGAGCATCTGGACAATAGACTATGCCAATGCTCTGCTTAAAGTATTCTGGTTAGCTGCACAAAAGGCTATATAAGATATTTAGCCTGGGATTCAGACAGAACTTTCGTAACACCTCTTCAAATATTTAGTATAACAGACGCCTAAAAAAAGTCCTGCACATAAGCAAGATTATTGCATTACTTGTGCCCTAAAGAGCATGGTACTGAATATATATTTTTATATATGCTGTGAAAGAATTTGCCACATACAGAGCTGTGTTTTGAAACCCAGACAGTAATACCATCAGTCAGTGTATATATCACCAAACATATTAATGTTTCAGATTACATGATATTCATATAATGAATGTGCATTATTTTAAAACAGTTTCAAGACACGGGGCTACCTCTTAGCCAACTACGGCGCCAATGAAACGTTAAAAAGAAGTTCTGCATTGAGTTTGCAGAAGTGAATTAATTTTCACATTCTGTGCCACGCTCGCTATGCAAGTGCTGAGTCAGCTCGCTTCATTTATGTGACCTGGTTTTGTAATCCCTTTATTAATATTATGAAAATAGCTTTCCTCTCCCATTTGAAGAGATCAATAGAAAACCACAGTACAGAAAATACATTAGCTCTCCGAGGTCTCTGTTAGGATTATTTGCATCAATACAAAATGAATTAATCATGGGCTTATTTGAATAATCAGTCACACATTCACTTTCTAACTGAGTTGGAAGCTCTGGTTCATTTCCTTTGTAGAATTCTTTGTTCCTTGTGTCTAGAGCATATTGACTATTACCGATTTCAGCAATTCCCTTTTTCGGACATACCTCAAAGTCTCTATGTTTATTTTTCTCGTTGGTTTTACATATTGTATTTTTAGTCAACAATAATTGTTGTTTGTATTTTTTCACATCTAAGCTTATAAAATGCTCGTTTTTACAAGGCAGCGGGGGGGGGAATGCAATACAATAATAATAATAATAATACATATTCAGAGAGGCTGTTCAAAAATTTTAGAACTAAAATAGGATGTGTTTTCTTGGGTAATTAGGTTACTACTTTAGATTCTTCTGCCACTGAAGATATCATCAGATCATTGGAACTCAACTTGTTGATTACTTTTGGAGATCATCAGCTTATTACTATAAGGAATCCACCTACCTACCTAGTCAAACACTCAGTTAAGAGGCTCAGTTAAGCAGTACAATCATGGCGCACTTTTTGATTTTATTTTATCAATAAAACCTCAGGTGTCGTCATTCATTTGGGGAACATAAAATATTTAATTCTACCAGATTATAGTAATGAATTATAGCACTGTGTTCTACGTAGACATTCTGGAATAACATCTTGATTAGTACAAAGCAGTGTTTCCCAGCAAACCTTATGTACCTCCTACAATGTATGTTTTCAGGATCTCTTTAGGTAAGAACAGTATATAAGGAACAGCCATGATTCCAGTAAGGAAAACATGCAATTTATTAAGGATTTATGTTGAAACATCTGCTGTATTTATTTGGAGTTTTTCACTGCTGGGTACTCATTTAATCTTCCATTTCCTACTCATAACTCCATGTAAAGTAGGTGAAATGAAACTGCAGTTCTTCTGCCAACTCCTTGACGCCTATAGCCCAGGTAGATGTGCAAGGTCTTATTACAACTGGCATTTGCTTTAAACTAACAGGAATTTACATGACTAGAAAAAAATTAGAATTTACATTAGTTCCAGTTCCTGGTAGCCAGAGGGTACACCGATGGACCTCATCCCCCCTACCTAGGGACTTGAAGGTGGGCAAGTAGGTAGGTGGTCTCTTTATCTTTTACGTTAGAGGGCACAGAATATGACTCAATCCCAAACAGTTAAACGCTAAAAACTAAAAAATATTTTTCTTTGCAATACCTTGCAATGAAAATGTTAAAACACTTAATCCTTTCCTTCCACTAAAGACATATCTAAAATCTTAATACAAATCACCAGATGTAAATACAAAGCAAGGAGAAGCATTCCCTTGTAATTTTCCCTTCCCCAACTTCCTTTATGGAATCACTTCTCGGCTCCTCACAATCATTATGAATGAGCAAGAGGTTATTTAAACTGTACATGTTATTTTGCTCACCAGGGACATAAAGTGGTATAACTAAATAAAGGTCACTGAGATAAAAATATAGCTGAAGGAAGAAGGCTTAGCAGTGTATAGCCATGTGATTTCTTTTAACGTTTATCTTTGATTATTAAAAGCTTTCAGAATGTCTCTGACTTTTAATTTCAAAACCTTTTTTTTTTCCGTTGTGGTCAAAGTACTTTAATCATAAAGTTCTGGTGGTAGCTTAAAAGAACCAATCAATTTATTACAAACTATGTACAGACTTCTTACGTAACCTTTTCCAAACAATATGTAATTATTATAAACATAAAAAATATATGTGTTTCTGTAATTACTTACAGGTTTACCAAATCTTTATCAAATAGTATATCATATCTGTTTTTTTTCCTTGCATTGTATTTATGTAAATGGTACATGTGTATTAGAGGCACTTGTAACCCGAAGAGTTGTCTTGTGAGCTTGCACTCTAATTATACTCTAATCTGCTATGAATAAATTTAAGCTATTAGTAAATTAAAATAACACCCCAGCCATCATATGCACTTTAATGCAAAGGATAGCTGTGAGGTCTCTTTGAATTTACACAGTGTTTCAATTGAATAATCCTATATGCATTCACCTTTTGCTCACCCTAACTAATTTTATTGTGGCCACGTGTTTGGCCAAACACATCTACATGCACGTCATACGCTTGGCAAATGCTCCAGACAGGGGTCTAACTGCACATGTGCAGAATATGAGAATTTCACTTATTGGTTGCTCCCAGCAGCCAATCAATGGCAAGAAATGGCAGCTCATGTAGGGAGAAGGAAGCTGCAGAATCATGTACAAATCATGTACAAAATCATACATGCTGTCTCTCCATGCATAGTTAATGAATTATGCTATTCATCATTGTTTTTAGTATATGATAAAAGGGTAACCTTACTATATAAAAGTTATTACTAAAAAAAACATACATGAACAATTTTAAGTGAATAGTTTATGCTCAGCAAAAAACACTTAAACATAGGTATATTTTATATTAATTAGTGTCATTGATAGAAGGATAATCTAACATAATCATGGTGTGGTATTATTAGTTGTTAATTTACTAGTTGGCAAATATATTTTATGGTTGTCTGATAAAGAGAAATTATATCTAAGAGAAGTTAATCACAATTTGTAAATCTATCTAGAGGCGTACTTTAAATACTTGGAGCGATAATATCTCTAGTTGTAGCACAGTGTAATTTGAAGGCAGTACTGACACACTTAATTTAGCAGTTTATTTTCAAACATGGCATTTTAACATTAATTCCTCATCAATAATTCTTGACGGAGCTGAAGGGCAATTGTATTGACTCATCTGCAACATCTAGTTTGGGCTCTAACGGGAAGAAAATAAATACTACGGAGACTCTGCTTTCTAAGGTTTAGTATACATAAACAGTATTGTACTCTAATATGTATATGTAATTCATATTGCTCGATGCCCAGGACATGCAGTTCCGGGCGCCGGGCAAACAACCTCCGCTGCTGCTGGTACTGGCGATGTCTACGCGCATCGCGCAGATGCCCACTGGCTGCCCCTTCTAGACACCAGGGAGTCTGGGGATGCTTTGATAAGTCTGGGGGGGAGGGCAGAGTGGCATTTCTAGGGGGCAGATTGGCATTTCTAGGGGGCATAAAGCATATTGGGGCAGAGTGTAATATCTAGGGGAAGGAGGGGCATATCAGGGGGCATAAAGCATATCATAAGACATAAAGCATATCTGGGGGCAGAGTGGCATATCTGTGGGCAGAGTGGCATTTCTATAAGTAAGGTGCATTATGAATTAAGAGGGAGGGACCTTAAAATGGCTATTGGTTTTCCAAATTTCTGTTTGTATATAACCTATGCTGACTATGCTGCATAATAGATAACAAAATGTTAAAATACATGTATTCATGTTCATTAGGTAAAATACTGTTTTACTATTCTACTCATGTGATTTTTTTCTTTAAAAATAAAATTTTACTTTAAAATAGCACAAAACTTTAAGGGTGCGGCCTATAACCGGGTGCCAATACGGTATATATATTACATACAGAGACTGTGCTGGCTAAAGTTTATAGGATTTTCTGTGACAATATACTTGGTTGTTTGCTAGACTGCGAGGAAAGCATTAAAAGGACGCTCCACTGGTCAAAAATATTTGCACAGCAAATAGCTGACTGACAGGGCAAATGGACAAACGCATATGAGGGTATTCTGCAGAAATACATTTCAAAATGTACAAATTACATTTGCATCATGCTAAGAATTGGATCTGTGAGTGTGTGAGTGACCTTGCTAAAGGGAATTTATTTTCTTGCTAGCATTAGCAATACGTCAACAAGGCTGCACATTAGAAGTAGCTTCACAATATTGATTGGTCCTTATCACAATTGAGCTGCATCACACACATAAACATCTGCACCCAGTTGATAATTACGGTTAAATATGTGTGTACTCCTCCCTCGCTGAAAGTTGAGACTGATCAGATGGACAGACCGACAAATAGATACATTATTCAATATCCGTCCAAATATGCCCCTATAAAATGATGATCACGTGATTTAAGTTAAAGAAGATCCACCCTATGCAAATAATGTTTGAGAGGGACTGCCCAAGGATGAAAATTCCCCAAAATTTGGGGAAAAAAATGATAAATTTTGAAGCAACATTATAAAAAACAGTACTCTGAAGAATTTTTAACATCAGGCTAAATAGAACTAAGATGCAATATTTTGTTCGTAAATTTGTTATTACCTAGACCTTTCAAACCATTTTTTTGAGACACGTAATTTATCTAATTAATATAATTTGTTTTTTGTCAAGGAGCTTTTCTAAATGTATTAAACATTAATCCAATCCAGGCATTTAAATACCAACCGCAGCATTAAGGTTTCAAGTTGGACTCTAAGGCCATCTGATACTTTAAAACAAATTCACATATTTCTGTGATTTGTGGTGTTGTTTTTTGTCTAATTCAGCATTTTAAATAATTCATTCTTGTTATCTCCACTGGAGCTCTTAATGCTAAGGCATATAGCGTAATTTCCATACCATAACACTTACCAGTATGCAAGTGACCTTTTCTCCTGCATAGTTGTTCATCTTGTGTATTTTTATAATCTTACTAATTTGTTTCATAATTAATGTGGTCCTATCAAAAGATGAGGTTAATTAGACATGTGCCATTTGTATCACTTAAGTAATGAGTTCCAAACAAGTTAGTTAACATATATTTTTCTAGGAGCACAAACAGAACCAAAACGTAAATATAATGAGTATTATAACATTTATAGATGACTTCCTAGGCATTACACTAGAATTTATTATTCGATTTAAAATATATTTCTTCCTTTTATATTTATTTTTATTGCATTCTACTGGAGAACTGGTAGTTTGATACCAGAATTTACTGCCCCTTCTATGACTAGAGCTAATTTCCCCCTTTTATTACCGGAGTAAATGCTAGAGTTCATTTACCCTTTGAGAGACTTTACTATGATCTCAAAAATATCACTATTTTCTATAGAGCCTTATTTGAAACATTCTGCTAATATATATACTTATAGTATATACTAGACTTGGGCGCCGGCCAACGCTTCATGTTTGTCTTCGTGTTCGTCTTCGTGTTCGTCTTCGTGGGCGGGGGGGGGAATCTTCGTATTCTGTGAAAATTTGCCCGTTCCTGTGTTCGGTTCGGGCGAATATTCGTTTACATTCTTCGTGTTCGTTTTTTTGCAGAAGGGGTTAATACGGGGTTGACACAACACGGACTACGCAGCACCTTTGGCACCAGGATTTTAAATGTCCGTACAAGCAACTCTATTGGCCACCTGCAGGGGGCTCGTCTGCCATCAACCAATGAAGTATACCTGTACTTCATTGGTTGATGGCAGACGAGCCCCCTTCTGGCAACCAATCCTTGGCCGGGAGAGACCACTGGTCGCTTGCACGGCCCTTTAACACCTGAAGGAGAACTTGGCGTGTCTCCCCGCTACAAGTTTAACTCCTGACGGCAAATCTACGGATTTTCACTTCCGTTAAAGAGTCCTTTAACCCCTTTGTGTATACCATAACCATAAAACCAGCAACACAAACTTAAATTCCTATAGGTGCAGCATTTTGGGGATTTCGTCAGAACTTAGTATTTTGCTATATTATTTTAGACCTCAGTGCCCCAAAGCAATCCACACGTTGTACTTGTAACATTGAATGATGAAGAGAAGATATAGCCACAAACACAAGACCTTCTCTACAGTATAAATTGTGTGGATTAGTGTTCAGAACTGCTGTAAACCAAGGCCGGGATCAAATTCTGCAAAGTCTTCTGGTGGATATTTAGATTTGTAGAAACCTTAGATTATGCTATCACCACATTTAAAAGATAACCTTTAATAATATGTTCCATAAACCCCAAACTGGGGAAAATTGTAATTAATCACTTCAAATAAACAAACTGAAAAAAAAATCATTCCACAGCAAAATAATAAGGTGCTGCACAAAAAAACAAGTTAACATTTCCACTGGTCATAATAAATCAATAAGCTAACTAAAAGGTTTCCACCATGATCTAATGATCTAATAACACAACTGAGATTTCTACACTGTTAGGTGTTGGTACTTGTACTAATGTACTAACTTATCAAAAAACTGCAGATACCCTTACAATTTGTTAGGAAGAAAATGTTATACCTAAACATTTAATTAAATTTTACTCCTAGTTCATTCAATTATTAAAATTAATTGTGTATATGTTGGCCTAATTGATCATGAAAATTCAAGTGATGTATTCATCTGATGTTAAGGTTTATTTCTCACCGTCTTATTGAATGCTGTGCAGAGTTGTCTTGGGATTCAGTCATTGACTCTATTCGCAATAAAGCCTTTTTCAGTTCATTCAACTGTATTCATAAATCTCTCTCAAGCATCCCTAGCAACTCCCTAGGTGTGACGGGGAAGCGACCTATTTCAATCTACTAGGCAATGGGTAGGAGTGGCAAACCATTTAAAACCCCTGCCTCTGGCTTTCAGCAATCATTTGCCACTGATGAAGTTGATGCTCTGGTTGGTGAAAGGAGCTGTCAGGCACTGTTCTCTTCCTCTTTGTTTGCCAGCTACTCAGTGGCGTCGCTACAGGGGGGCAAGGGGGGGGCAATTGCCCCCCCTAGGTTATTCCTTGCCCCCCCTGTTGCCCCCCCGCCGAATTTGTAACCCCTTGACTGCTAACGACGGCATGGTGCCATCGCTAGCAGTCCCAGTCAGGTGCTAACGACGGCACCATGCCGTCACTAGCACTACCTTACCTTGATGGAGGTCTGTGGACCTCCATTACCACCTACCCCGGCGATCTGCCCCTCAAACTGAAGGGCATCACCGGAGCCACCCGATCTGCCCGGTGACGTCTCGCGCAATGACGCGATGACGTCACCGCGCAACTTTATTAACAACTGACAATTGTCAGTTAAAGAGGTATGGGGGCATGCTGCTTAGATGTCTGTATCTCAGGCATCTAAGCAGCTACATACCCCCAACATATACCATTGGAAAGGTAATCGCCTCGCCTTTCCAACGGTATATAGCTTGTAAATAAATAATAAAAAATATTAAGTTAAAAAAATAAAAATGTAAAAAAAATTATTTGGGGGTCTCTAAAGGCAGATAAAAAAGATCAAAATTGCCTAGAGACCCCCAAATTAAATTATTTAAACAAAGTAGTTTAACTTTAAAAAAAAAAAAAAAAGTTTAAGTATTCTAGCTAAATGATCACTGTGGTAGCCAATGTTACCACAGCGATCATATAGCTATAAAAAGTCACATTCCCTTTTTAAAAATGGCCGATACTAATTTTTAATCCTATGATCCCTTTGATCATGGGGTTAAATTTAGCCAACGGTAGAGGGAGGCAATTTTTGAAATCCTGATGAACTGCAAATATTATTAAAATCAGCCATTTAGCCTGTGCGGTACGTGAGTAACCATATCATCCCTGGAGCGCCTTGCATTTTTACTGCAAAACTTATTTTTGCTGTAAAAGTGATTTTTTTTCTCCCTTCACCATCATTTCTTTGGGATTGTAAGAGGAAAGAATGGTGTGTGCTTCTGTGAGTGAATGTATGGAAAGTATGGTGTGTGTGCTTCTGCGAGTGAATGGAGATATGAAAGGCGTGTGAATGGTCAGTAATTAGGGTTGAAGCCTTGACGTGGCATTACTGCTCACGTAGGAAGTTAAATTATGGCACAAAAAGTACACATTTGCAAAAACTACACCCCTTGGCGCATCAAATGAGGGACTGCATGTGTTTCTAGTACAAACCTGGAGTGCGCAAGACACAAATGAACATGTCGCTATGGATAGAAAAACATATTTTCTAGCCAAAGCGACATATTCCATCATTATTTGTGCACTCAACTTTTGTCCTAGAAATACATGTAGCACCTCATTTGAAGCTCCAAGGGGCGTAGTTTCTTAAAATGGATGAATTGTCTGAATGAGGGAGAGCATGAGTTAATATGTGGATGAATTGTCTGAATGAGGAAGAGCATGCGTTAATATGTGGATGATTTGTTTGAATGAGGGAGAGCATGAGTTAATGTGATTGTGCGTATCATAGCTGTATAATTGTGGAAGGGCAAAGATGGCACTAGCAGGATGTTTGAGCCTTGGGGACCAAGATGGCACAGGCAGGGTGTATATGGGACAAAGATGGAAAATCGTATGTGTGTTATCTGGGTGTGCAACCTGTGATCTATCCCTGTAATTTAGGGGGTTTTAAATATACCATTAATGCCGTGTTTTTATGTGAATTCCAATTGATCTATACTTGCAAAGCTGGGTTTGTGTGTTCTTCTGTAGATCCATATCTGCTATGCTATGTTTCCATACATTATTTATGTATACCTGCAAATACAGGGTTTGTATGTCTTGTTCAGTTGATTAATACCTGCAATGCTGTTTCCATGTATTTATTTGATCTATACCTGCGATGCTACCTTTCATATATTATTATTGTATACCTGCAAATACAGGATTTGTATGTCTGATTCTGTTTATTTGATATATACCTTCAGTGCTGAGATCACAAGTGAATTTCAATTGATCTATACATGCAAAGCTGGGTTTGTGTGTTAATGTGTTGATCTATACCTGCTATCGGCAGCAGGGTCTAATATTTATATATATATCGGCAGCAGGGACTAATATTAATATATATATATATCGGCAACTGGGGCTAATAATATATTTGGGCAGCAGGGGCTAATATATATATATATATATCAGCAGCAGGATCTAATATTAGGCCCTTAAATCATTTAGTGCAAAAGTTAAGGTATTGTGTTGTTTAAAGGATTTCAAGGATTAGTCGTACTAAATTGTGGCTTTAGGCTTCCCATGTTGAATGATCAAGTATTGTATTGTCCAATAACAAAAGTATCATTCCATAGCACATTACTTTTGGCAATATATATGTATATATATATATATATATATATATATATATATATATGTGTGTGTGTGTGTGTTTTCAGTGGTATGATTTAATGGTGGAAATTATTAATGCCCCCCCAGTTTGACTGTGGTATCTTGTGTGCCCCCCCTATATATTGTTTCTAGAGTCGCCACTGCAGCTACTGGCTCCAGGACTTTAGATTTTAGATTTTTAAAATTGTCCAATAACTAACATTGCAGCCTGGACAAGTGTTGACTACTGGTGGATCCCGGCACTGACTCCCCCATTACGGCCTTATGGGTGATAATTTTTTATTTAGAAGCTTGGGGAGGGCATAGTGGATTGTGCCCCAAGATGACCGTAAACACATAAAGCACACCCAAAAAAAGACACGCACATGTTTGTTGAGTGCAAATATATTGTCCACAGCTTTATTAACAATTTACATTTTTATCAAAAGTCATTGTCAAAACAGGCCATGACAATTGAACAACAATAACATTTGTCTCCACAATAAACAATGGCAATGACCACCAATTTATGAATAATATTAACCATATGAACATTGGCACCACCACATACCAAGTGCCACCAATTTAACCAAATAACCAATGTAGGGGCATACCAAGACACCCCAAGGTTCTGAGCCACAGGCCAGCTCGAAACATAACCAAGTCAAATTAGTCACACCAAACCAAAAACACACTGTACCAAACCAATCTTCCAAATTATCCCCGCCGCTGTGACAAAACGGGGAAAAAACACCACCGAAAAAAACACCACCGAAAAAAACACCACCGTAAAATGGAGGGCGGGTAGGACAACACAGGTCTGGAAAAAAAAAAGTTAGTGAATCTCATACAAAATGGTTCCCCTTTACATACCCATCAAACTTAACCCCACTCATAACAACCTGAACCAATCAATTTAAATTACTCCTTCAAGCCCACTCACAAGCTCTGTCAAGGCCCACTCTGCATAAGCTGCGCTGCTCCTTGGGCTTCATTCCACCAGTGTGCACCTAACAGCAGCAATTATTTTGTTTTTATTTTGTAACAGCATAATCTAAGGTTTTTTCAGTTTATTTTTGGTTTACCCATACTCATGCTTTCACCTATCAGAGCTATCTTTGGTGTGTTTATTTAGATTTGTAGTTCAACAACAAATAACTGCATACCACACATCTAGCAGTTCCTTACATTTAGCCCTTTGAAACAGGCAAACTACAAATAAAGAATTTGACAAATCCATTTGTTTTCATGTTACACCAGAGCAGCTATTGCAAAGTGTATATAAGGTATGGAAATGTATCAGTCTTTATTTGTTAGATCTGATACCTACAAGTATGGTTGGATTTTTCATTTAGTCCACTGTATTAAATAAAAGTGGCAAAAACCTACTAAGGAAAGAATAAATCCTACAGGCAGTGGTGACCAAAGACCAGTTCTTACGCATCAGCCAGACAGCTAAACTGATCACCAGCTGTGGTGTAAACTGCGTGTACAATACATTGGAACAGCCTGAAAAAAAACAAAGCAAACTTTCTGCTGAAGTCACAATGCCCTTAAGTCACAAGAAAATACGATGAAATACGATGAAAGGAGCAAGCGGAAGTGTAGTCATGTAACAGTCCGGGGTTGGTACCAGCAGTAGAGGTAACTGAGTTAGTCTGTCCAATGGATGTGCAGTATGCTGTCCACCCTCCTGCTCCACCAATCAGAACTCCTGTAGCGCAGCAGACCTGGTTGTGATGCACGCAAATCTCCTTGATACTCATATTGTGATCATGGGATGCATACTATAGACCATTTTCAATGGAACAGCTTCAATAGCCAACAAGCAAAAGCCATCAGTACTCAGACTGAAATATTGATTCAAATACTAACTATGAGCCAAGACATTTTCAGCAGGAAGAGTTGATAAGGCCCTTACATGTTCTCTCCTGACAGATACATGCATAACCATGTTTACTGTGTTGCACTAGATGGTATAATGCTACTCCTAATTCACTCATATTTTCATTTTTGTATGTTTTACGTGTGGCTTGCCGTATGTAATATGGCTGTATTTTCATATATTTTTTTCAAACAGATCCTCAAATGTAAAATTGAAGTAAGATTTCTCATTTCAAGGTATCAAAGACTTAAAGAACAAAGCCTAATAATAATAATCAGGTGGCAGAGTAACTGTAAACTTCTTGGCAGATTATTGCTGCACGGTGCTAAAAAGGTAATCATTTTTTACTACAGGTTGTGGAAGTTCCAAACAAAGGGTAGTTGAATGGATGTCAGAAGTAGGGATTTTTTTTCCCTCAGGCTAGGAAGGGGGTATTATTGGAGAATATGCCCCCAGATTATTACTATCAATAAGGTGTTCTGGGGACATCTTTTTAATTCCAAAGACCAAGGTAAGAGACTGGGAGTAAGAGATAGATAGTAAGAAAATAAATAGAGAAAGATATATGGGAGAGATAATGTGGAGGGGAGAGAGAATGGGAGATAATGCGATGGGAAAAAGGGGCAGAGGTAATGAGATGGATAGTATGGAATAGATAATAAGAAAATTGAGAGATAAAGACAAATATATAGGGAAAGATAATGAACAGTAGAGAGAAGGGGAATATAATGAGAAAGGAGAGATGGGGAGAAAGGGTAGAGATTAGAAGGACAGAAGTAAAGAGAAAATGGAGAGAATAAAAAAGAGGAGAATAAAAATGAAGTAGAGGCAGACATAAAAGATAAAGGGAAAAGCTAGGGAGAAAATGGAGCGATAGAATGAAATAGGAGGGGGATAAAGTGAAATAGGAGGAGAGATTAAGTGAAATAGAAGGAGAGGAAAAGTGAAATAGGATGACAAAGATACATTGGAGAGGTGAAATAAAGAAAAAGAAGGTATATGGAGAGATAATGAAGAGGAGAAAGAGATTGAAGGGGGGATGATGAGAAAGAGGAAGAAGAGAGGTAGGGTGATAAAGAGAAATTCAATAGGTATGGAGAAATGGGAGAGATAAAGAGGACGAAGTAAGAGAAAGAGAAAAGGAGATATGAGATAAAGAGAAATAGGAGCTAATGAAAAGGGGATCAAAGAAAAGGGGAGAGATAAAAGATAAAGGGGGTAAAAATTAGGTAACTTGAAAGGTGAGAGATTATAAGAAAGAGGATAGATAATGTCATGCTCTACCCAGGCTGCGGAGCTGCATGTTTCTGTTTGTTCCTGTTTTGCTACAGTTTTTCTGATTTGCTGCAATCCATTCCTGGATTTCCTTATGCTCTGTTTTGATCTTCTATTCCTTGCTTCTAGTTCTGCTCTTTGCTTCAGCTCTGTTTCCTTTATAAGGTGTGTGTCCCCGTTATGTTTGTCTCAGTCTGCAGTCTACAGGTATGTCTCTCTGCTATGTGTTTGGGTTTCATGTTTAGTTTGTTTAGTACCTCTGTAGGCAGGGTTTAGCGTTAGGACCCACTGTATATGGGAGTACTTTGGTGTAGTGGTGGGCTAAGCATACTATGGCCATATGATATGACGGAATCTCCAATTGTTATCTTGTAGTCCTAGGCTAGTTCCTGTATTTATTTATGTCAGTTAGTGATGTAACCTGTATCCCCGGTAGAGGGGTGTTCTGTCCTGAAACCCCGGTAGAGGGGTGTCCTGTCCTGTTCATGTCAGATCTTGAGTATTCCTAGTCTTGTTCTCTATTGTGCCCTGTATTATGTATGTTTTGTCTGGTTATCTTTCTTGCTTGGTCTCCCTGTCCCTTGCTCGCTATGTTTCTGCTATTTACTCTGCTTAGCTTCCATTCTCCCAGCATGCAGCATCATGCACATGATTCTAGTGCTATGTCTCTTGCTTGCTCCAGGGTGCCTGCAGGATATCACTTTGCTTCGTTCTGGACATCTGCTGCTATGTCTGGGCACTGGTATGTGGCTGCGCAACCCTAGATGTTCAACATCCGGGTGAGTGCAGTCGCCCTGCACCAGGCCCTATCCTGTGACTCCGCTTCTGCATCTTGAACTCATGAACTCTATCATCGGGCGCTCGGGGTCATTACAGTCATCTCTATGGACTCGGTTCCTGACAGATAATGAGATAGCTAATCAATCATGAGAAGAGAGAAAGTGTGTGTTTTAAAAGTGTTTGCATATGATTTTATGGGCAAGAATTTGTAAGGGTAGAGTATATTTGTGTATTCTGACAGTCTATCCATCACTGTTACTATTTTCAGCCTAAAAGGTATAGAATGGACAAAGGGCATGCCTGACCTAGACTAGTGGAGACATGAAACTCTGAGAAGAGGCCACTGTGGGTGCTGGGTAAATCATATCAATGCAAACTGGGCAAGTCCCATGTCTGTGTTTAATCTGGGAACTGGGGCAAATATTGTGGATGCAATCTGGGTGTCGGGGCAAGTCCTGTGGATGCAATCCAGGTGATGGGGCAAGTCTTGGGGGTGCAATATGGGGACTGGGACAATGGGTAGATTTCTACACTACAAGCAAAATCGTTTTGGATTAAATTTTGGTTTCATTTTTGCCACATTTGTTTCTAAACAACAAATTTCATTTCTCGGCAAGTCATCTTTGGCAATTTTTGATTCTTAAATGATATTCTGGAGCATTCCTAAAGGAGGAGGTCCCTGACACCTACTGGACTCACCTTTCACCTACAGCGGCACCATCCCACAGTTAAGGAAAAATTCCACACTCAATTTGCACTGCAGGGCCAACACCACCAGTAACAGAAGCACTGCACCAATTTATACACACACCCAGCAGCGCGCTATGGGACTCCAAATATTGGACCGGTTTGATTAATTGATGCCTTAGAGTAAGGAAGGTGATATGGCAGCAGCATAATGTGACGTAACCCTGTCTCCCTTGACTGGTCCAGGTTGGAAGCTTTCTGAAGAATTTTGAACCGGTACAAGGAGACAGGAACAAGTGGTGGCAGGGGTTGAGGGAGGCCCCTGGTGCAGTTGTGACCACTGGAACTGATGTAGTTACACCACTGATTATACATATTAAAATGTCTGGTTTTGTTACCAATATTTATTTATGAATGAAAAATTATACTGTATGATACAAGATAATTTAAAAAATTAACTTGTCAACAAATTAAAGGTTTGGCAGGTACCTGTCTTACTCAGGACCAGGTTTTACGTTTTAAACAACTGAACGACCAGGTACAGACTAGTCTTGTCACTAATATTTATCAATGAAGATGAAAAATAATATATGATGAGATAGAAAGATAATACAAAATATTGTGTGTTTTGCCTCCAATCAATTGGTAAGACATGTCTGATGCAGTCCCTGTAAGAGGTATATAAATTAAATACATACACTACAGTAGTGCACTACAGCTTCTCCAATCCACACCAGTACATTTTATGCACTAAAATAAACTATTCTTAGTTTATTGATTAACTTGCAGTATTGTATATGAACAGTAAGCATCAATCAAGCCTTGCACTTCAACTCTCATCAGTCAGTTAAAATGGCACCAGCACACTTATATATCTAATGCCTGTCCCGTCCAATTGTAAAAGCTGATTGGCCAGATTCAAAAAAGTAAGGAGAAACTCCCACAAGTTGTTGGATCCATCAAGCACAGCCATAATCATCAATGAGACCGCTTCTCATTGGTTTACTACTTCTACCTATCAGTCAATTATATGTACCGTCCCACACACAAGTCCATACAACTCGACCTCATTGAGCACCAAAATGGCTTGTAATGGTAGCAGCTACATCAATAGACAAATCCTAATAAGATTTTTTGCAAGAATTTTTATTTTCTAATATATACCCTTTGCCGTTATCGTCAAAGAAACTGCAGCACACTGTAATTATTTAATGCATCACTTGTGTCATACAGTATCTGAGCTCAATGTGGATGCATTTAGGTCAGAAGACTACTTTGTTAATATTCTCCTATCTTGTGCATTGAACACCAAGGTTCATATGGTTCCTTGATCAGAATGCCCCATTAATCCAAATCACAAGGTTACAAATCAAACTAACTTCAGACTCTCATTCTACAGCCAACATAATTATCAGGCAAGGATTCTAAAGCCTTGAGTTCTCCTCGAATATTTTCACTTTTTTTTTTTTGAAGTATGCATATCTGAAATTTCCTATCACTCAGCGATATGAACAGGGTGGAATAAACAAAAAAAAAGCCAATATCAAGTTAAAAATCAGAAATGTGTGTGGCAGAAAATAAATTGAATTTGCGCCAGAGGAATTGTTTGTTTGTACGAAGGCTGTTGATGATCAAGTCTCAAAAAACAGACAACTGAAAATTTACATAAATATTCTGTTAGTCTATTTCTCATTAATTTTCTTTTTGCAATGCTTTACATCCTTGGATGTTCCGAACATTGCAGCTGAATGCAGAATATAAAATGATTTTAATCTTCGTTACTTGTAGGTTCAGTAACCATAACAACACGGCAAAGCATTTCATATTCATATCATTTCCATCAGACTAATTTTTTTGTACACAGAGTTTCTGATTGCTGTTCAGTTCAACCTTTTTGCTACGGAGAGTGGGATATTAAGTTAATTTGACATCATTTAGAGTAATAGGCATGATGGCTTATTTATTCTATTTCTAATTATATATATATATATATATATATATATATATATATACACATAGATATATATATATATATATAAAACATCCCAAGTGCAAACATTTCAAGGATAACTGGAGCGTAATACTTTAGTAATACTTAGTAAGTACTTAGAAATGTTGATTCCAGAAAAGACAAGACATTTTCCCTATTGATACCCTTCCAATTTACAGATTCATACATATATAAGTATACTGCTTTGCCTGTATCAAGTGGTGGAAAAATACCAAAGGCTGAGCATGATGACTCCCTGATGGGAGCCAGATGGTGCAGGAGTGAAAAGGGAGACTTTCCAGGAGTGGATAAGCAAGCAAAATGTTGTTTTCTTTTATAAGAGAGAAATTTGAATTAAAACAAAACAATTAATAGCCATAGAAGTCAACCATAAAGAATGTGATCATGCACGCGGCTTCGGAACACGTTGTACTGAACTCCGGAGTCCGCGGTCTGGTATAATATAGCTAATGCACCATTTTTGGAACAAAAGAAAGTAGCACCAGGATCTGGCATATCTATGCGATTCCTTTCAAAACTGTAATTGGCGATGCAAAAGTGAACTTTCTTCTACTTTGTTTGCGGGTAATAACCTGTCTTTCAAGTGCGTTTCAAAGTCTAATTTTATTAAAATTACACATCCGCTTTTTTCCATTTTAATAAATAAATAAGCATTTGGCTGCCAGAGAGACTTGTGTTTTACTGCTGTGCTAGATTATCCGGCAGGAAAGAGGTTTTAGCACAAGAGCTGTCAGTGTTTCAACATAGTGCAAATATTTGTTAAATTATTACTAATCTGTGGTAAAATGCTAATTGTTATTTTTTCAGTTATTCTGGGTATTCAAGTTAAATAAGAAAAGAGAGACACATAAGCTGGCGTTCTTCCTATCTGTATGTATATGTTTACATGGTTTTATTACTAGTAATTCCCACTCTAAATTATATTGTAGCATTTGGTTTAGACCATGTGTCTTCTGAGACAAGTTAGATATATCTATATATATATATATATGATATTCCCTAAGAAGGCCTGACTTTCTCCCAACCCATCTTTGTGTTCTGTTTCCACGTTATTCAGGTCTTGTGGAATTTGCGGACATGTGTGCATGCTGGGTGCTGATCTGACCCACAGTCAAAACCACGGACAGTTTGTAGCTGTTGCTTTTGATATTTAAAAATCCCTACCCATGCAACAATTATTGTAGCACCTATACTTAACCTAATAGAGTTTGACCATAGTTTCCTTGAAAATGACTTACTCTTAGAACCAACAGGAGTCTATGCTCTGATGCTTCTATGTGACAAGATTCTAAAATGTCCATAGATAATCATCTCAGGAACACTGTACAGACATTGTAATAGTGACCATTGAGAAAAAAAATATTAATGCACTCATGTGTTATAAAACACCAATAAAGAATAAGCATTTAAAATTAAGATCCTATAACCTATAACCCACCAACCTCTGTGCTTCATTATAACCATGGAGCAACAGAGGCCCCTGATGTCAACCACACCAAACACCTTTGTGATGAACTGGAGCAGAGATTGCCAGTCAGGCCTTGTCGTCCAACATGAGTGCCTGACCTCACAAATGCTCAACTGGACGAATGGGCAAAAAATCCCACAGAAACACTCCAATATCTTCCCAGAAGTGTGTAAGCTGTCATAGCCACAAAGAGGAGACCAACTAAATATTTATGTCAATGTATTGCAATAAAAGCCCCTGTTGGTGTAATGGTCAGGTGTCCCAATGCTTTTGTCCATATAGTGTACCTCATCTAAATTGCCCACCTATTGCTAGTTAATCCCAGTCTATTCATAAAGCGAATTAACTACACATTAAGCACTTCTGTTTCTTTAGGAGAAAGATGCAATCTAACTTTTTTATACAGATTCTTATTGCACCAAATAGAACTGGTGTAAGAATTGAAACCAAATTCCTGTTCTTGGCACCATTTTCTTGGCTATAAATTAAACTCTCTAATTTGCAGAATTTTACCAGCCTGTCGCCAATACACCAGTAAAGCCTTCAAAAAATTACAGCTGATATAACCAAATGCAGTGTCAAGAGACGTTCCAGTACCAAGGTTGCAGTTTTAAAGGGCAGCAAAAAAATTATGAAGAGTTAATGTGAGAGACTATGGGGCAAGCTTCTATGAAATTTCTGAGGCAATGCCACCTGGTGATTTTGACTCCTAAGTGGAGTTAGTTTGTAGAGCTCAGCCTTTAGTTCAGTTGACAAATTGCACATCAATGAACCAGCCATTTTATAAGTCATGCCTATTACTATACTTGCAATTTATGTCTTAGATCATGATTACTATCAGATCCTGAATATTATTTAAAATCTACATTACAGCCTTTTGTGACCGTGTATGTAAAATTGTTTGTTGCATATAACCTAGCCAGCTTAGGTGTGCATCTCTGCATAAGCCCATCTGTTCACTTGTTTCAGTAAGCACACCATTTCAGACTAATGCACTGAAACATATTTCCTGCAGTGGTGTTTATATATACAGTATAAAAATGATATCCACATTGACATGTTGGTTGTTTGTGGTTTCATTGTGTCAAACCTTACGTTTCACGTGCTTGCTTTGAGTTTTAACACTTTGCCTGCAAGAGTGATAATAGCTACATTACAATCCTAGGGCAGTGTAAGAGTTAACCACTAAAATCTAGAATTTGATGACCACTATGTGTACCAGTCAGGTCGTCTTAGCTGCAATTGTTTGCTATGTATCCCTGATCAACTTCCTTAGCCATTTATCACCTCATCACTTTTCCATATCATGGATGAGGTCAAGGATGCACTGTACTAGTGTATTATTATTATTGTCATTATTATTATTAGCTCATCTGAGGTAGAAGTTGCAGTTAAAAATCGAGGAATTTCCCATAGTGTCTACCTGCTGCATGACATAGAAGCTAGCTGGTTTTGTATGAAGGTACTTTTGTATTTCTATGTGCGGGTCACATTCTTGCACACTTACCTACTTTTGTTTTAGGAATTGACTTCCATACAAAGTACTTTAATATGAATTTTTTCAAAACAAAAAAATAAAACCACTTACCTGAGCTGAAAGCTGCCCTCCTCCTCTATGGTCTGAGAAATCTAACCACTGACTGGCTGCTTGAACAGCCAATCAGTGGCAGAACAGCTTTCCTATTAAAAGCTTTCCATTCAGTGGACTAAACAGCATTCACTGAGCCAGCACTGTAGGTGAATATCGGTAAGTATATCATTTGCAGAGAGATGTATTGGGTAGAAATAGCTGAGGGCGAGGAAAGGGGTATATGCAGACTGGAAAATTCTGCAGGGGGTAACATAGAAGGTAAAAGTTGATTATTACTAGACTTGGGCGCCGGCCAGCTCTTCGCGTTCGTCTTCGTGTTCGTCTTTGTGGGGGGAAAAACTTTGTATACCGCGAATATTCGCCCATTCCTGTGTTCGGTTCGGGCAAATATTCATGTACATTCTTTGTGTTCGTTTTTTGTAGATGGGGTTAATACGGGGTTAACGTGGTACGGACTATGCAGCAGCTTTGGCGCCAGGATTTTAAATGCTCGTACGAGCAACTGTATCGTTCGCCTGCAGGGGCCTCCTCTGCCATCAACCAATGAAGTACACCTGTTGGTTCATTGGTTGATGGCAGATGAGCCCCCTGCTGGCAACCAATAGTGTCGCTCGTACAGACTTTTAAAATCCTGGTCCAGCAACTTGGCCAGCAGAGACCACTGGTCTCCCTGCTTCAACAGTTAAAGGTCCGTACATGCCACGCAGCATCGCAGGGGTTAACGGGAGCGGAAATCCGTAGGTTCACCATCAGGAGTTAAAAAGGCCGTGCGAGTGAGCCTATTGGTCGCCTGCAGGGACCAATAGGTTCGTTCGCACAGCCCTTTAACCCCTGACGAGGAACCTACGGATTTCCGCTTCCGTCAATCCCTGCGATGCTGCCTAGATAAGGTAGGCTAAATGGGGAAGGGACCAGGGAGATTTGTAGACGAACACGAAGATTCTTCATGTTGTGTGTCTTTGTCTATGTTTTGCTGCCTCCACCGCTGTTTCTTATTTTCCGGTTTGAACGATGAAAACGCAATATTCGTGTTCGTTTTCATGTTCGCCCGAAAATGAATGCACAAGTCGAATTATTACCTATTTTAGGTTATATGAGATTGGTTTGCACTGTAACTACATTTGAAATATAATGAAATCTAGCTTGTAGAATGCCTGCTGTTGATGTCCAGTAAAATGTATCTTCTCTTGTTTTCACCAGTACATCAGCCCTGAGGCATTAGGCATGTGCAAAAGCAAAGCAATCAAAAATCCTAAAGAAATGATAAAGGATCATTAACTTTCAAGGTTTAGCACTTAAAAGACAGATGATGTAGCCCTTACATATATACACATACATACAGTATATCAAGCCTTGTGGGTGGCACATCAATCAAATTGTTGACTAATGCCCACCCAAAAATTCCAATTACTTGCTGGGGTACGCCTGATGTAACACAGTAAAGTATGGCTCCTGCAGGACTTTAAGGCAATATACCTGAAGCCTGTAGACCTCAGCAGAGTTTAAGCCTTTCCTGGATCGTATGTTGTAGCTGGTGAGGAACAATCACATCATGATTGCATGAGTAGCTGGCATACTGCATCTATGAAAAACTATTTTCACAAAAACCTGTGGTTGGTTCCCATGGTTTCACACCAGACAAGGGGTCATACGGAATGCAAAATAGACGTTCCTTTTAAATGGTTAATGCAAAAAAAGTTACATGATTTCATACAGTATTCATTCATTTACATCATACATTTTTTTTTAAATAAATTCTCATATTACACAAACAATGTAGGACACTATTTTGAAACTAAAAACAATCCATATAATCTTTTTTGTTTGTTAACAGTATTGTTGTGTAATGTACAGATATGTAGGATTGAATGGGATTTTTGTCATACGTGTTGTGCTGGGAAAATGATCCTTGGACAATTATGTGGTACTTAAGAAGAAAAATGTCCGCCCAAATGGCAAGAACTCCTGCAGGAAAATGGAAATTCCCTATAAAAGGGATTTTATTGAATTATATAGGGCCATCATATTGCAACGACGTACAATGGGATTTTCTATTTGTTTTTGTATTGGTTTGGGTTTTATACCCACTGGAAATGTTCTAAGTACTTAAATGGCTATTTTAGCAAGAATTCATACGGGAGCCATTTTTTGCCCTATTTCTTGGGAACATGTCACACGCTGCTACAAATCTGATTATTTCACACCAAAAGCATTTATTATAAGCTTTATGGTTGTATTATACTTGTAATATTATACCTGTTTATTACCATGCACCATGTACAATGACAAATACAACATTATTCTGAGATATTTAAAGAGTGCGATATCAGATTTTGACATTTTAAAACAAAAGACGCATTTCTTAAGCAAACTCACTGCTAAATGGCTGGACTTAAAATGTTAATCAGTAAAGTATTTTTAAAATGAGCTGTTTTACATCTTTACTGCCTTGCCTTGGGCCTCCATGAAAAAAAATGCAATGAATTTGATCAATTTATATAATAAAAATAATAAACAAGAGGTTATACAGCGCTCTGATAAGCTTCACACTCATGTTTCTACCGTAAAATCATCAAACAGACATATGCAGCGATCCCTTGAGACTGTCAAACTATCAAGGAACAGCAAATACACGATACAGGATTCCGATAAGGACTTCAGCAGAATTCTCGGCCTTGTTAGGAATTTGAAGCCGCATCGCAGACAGTGAAACCCAGCACATAGAAACGACCTGTTCGTTTCTCTTTAGTGTCTAAGGTCGCTGCATAACGAGCCTCAGGGGAAACTTTAAAGCTCTTAAGCGTATTCTGTAAAAGCTCAAAACACTAAGCGGAGATAGGGTGCTAGCAGTATGTACTAAAGGTCTTAGAACTGATTCCATGGATTTCTATAAGGAAGAATTTAGGCTACTAAGTGCTTAGAGGTTTTAAAAGATTCCTTTTTATTTTTATTTTTTTTTATGTTATCTGATGTCTGAATGAAAATTCTGGTCAGTTTTGTAAGTAACAACCCAATAACAGCTGTCAGTTCTGGCTGGTGTCTATTTATAACTCTTGTAAGGACGGTGGGTTGGTTAGGTAGAGAGATGCAGAGGTATATATATTTTAATATTTTAGTCCCATGGGAAAAAAATATATATTTTTCTCCATAAGCATAAAATATTGTGCTGTTATTGTCTCATTTGATTCAATAAACTTACTTTATCTGCAGACCTGGAGGCTGCCATTGCTGTCAGTCATGTGACATTTTGGGTGACTTTTCATGCTCAAACACCAGACTGAGCTGATTCTTTATGGCTATGCTAATAGAGTCTGTTCCTCCAAAGAGTGTCTAGCTGGGTGATTAAAACGAAACCATTCTAAGAAATTATTCATACCACTGACAGTATGATAACGAGTCAGGGTGTTTGTCTAGTAGCTTAAAACTGAACTAGAACACGTACACATAGCTATTATACTGCTTTCTGAAAACATTATGTTATGCAAAAACTAGAACTGTTCCAAAAAAAACTTATTTTTACTCTTATAGTAGTAATAAAAGTGTGGTTGGAGTCCACCTTTAATAGCCCCTCTACAATTCATGTCATGGATAATCAAAGATAAAAATGTTGATGGATGAACAGATGGATGTATATTTTATTATTTTTAGAGACACTGTGCATACACAAATATATTGTGACTATAATATAAACTTATAGAAAAAGGCTCTGCTTCTATTAAACATTCCAATGTATCTCAGTAAGTAAAAGTCACAATGATAATATAGCCTCGTTTTTCTTATACTTATAATGAGACTGGCATCTGGGTTGTTCTAATGTTTTATGTATGCTTCTCCATATACATGACCTCGTTAAACTGACTTCTCGCCAAGGGGCCACCACATACACCTGCATACACATGCAAAGAGGCACCGTTCTCATTAGACAAAGCTGACATATGCCTAGGGGTGCCTTGGAGTTAAGGGGCACTTAGCTGTCAGCTGCCACAGCATAAAGTGACAAAAATAAAAAATAAATAAATCTATTTTCAGTTAAATTTGCTCATGCTTTAAATGTCTTCTATTAATGCTATATTGACTATATTTTTAATAAATAAGTATCAAGCAAGTGATGGGATAAATGGGGTATACAGTACTTGGGGGCTATACTCCCCAGGTTGATTTAACCTCACTGCCCACATGATCATACCCCCCATGTAATAGGGGTCCGTTAACTTTTTTAAAATTATTTCTTTCTTTTCATATATTTAATGGTGTTTAGGTAGAGGACTCATAAGTTGGCTTGCAATCAAGGTGAATTTTGTAACTGGTAGGTATCTTGTAGGTTAATGAGTCTGCTTGCTTTTTCAATTTCAATACACTCGACTACTCTGCAGAAGAACATTTGAGAGTTTAGAATAATTTTTTCTAATGTGAGTTGACTTTAGTAAATTTGCAAGCTTGTGCGGGTTTGCTGCTGCAAACTCATTTTTAACCAGCTCACAAGAACTCACAATTTAGTGAATAGTCCCCATTGTTTGAAAAGGAAACAGTTTTCTAGCCATTTGTGATACTTTTCCTTTTTGAGACATTATGGGGAACAAAACACTCAATAAATACGTAGTGTCAACTGGAACAAACTGGCACCTACCACAAACTGTAGAAAATAAAATGTTGTCTGCAATTCTGAATTGGTGCCTTCAGGTGATTTTTATTCTGCCACCATAGCAGGCGGTCGTTAAACCCCTTCTGGGTCTTTTACAAGGTATGATCAGGAAGAAGAATATATCCCCTCTTGAATAAATGACAGTATTAATTAACCATCTTCAAGGCAGAAAAATCACCCTGCTGCATAAATCATACGAAACAAACAGAACTGAACAAGACACCATTAGATGGAACCCAGAAAGGATCAGGCTGACATTGACATTTTACAATTACTCTCCATGTCATGATCGTATTGCACTACCGATCATCTTATATAAGAATCAATTTCCATCTTTGTTCCCATTATTTGTTTTAGAGAAATATTTGCCATTATTTTATATTTCGAAATATGATGTCAAACAGTTTTATAAATGTGTAGCAAAGAAAATGGTTTGTACTTAGGTTCTTTTATTTATTCTTGGTGTTTCTTTGACACTGTTACGTGTGGCACGAATGAGCACAATGGGAAATAATTTTCTAAGCTGCAGGTAGCAAATAAAAACTGAAGCATGAGACACATCTGCATTGTGTGGCAATAAGCTGCTGGCAGATCCGTTTAGTGTTACAAAAAGATCTTTATGTTCTTATCACAATACAGATGGTCAAAGGCCATTATTCCGGATCATTGTGTTGAGGCCAGTCAATCATTAAGCAGAACTAAACATAAAATAAAGTTGTCAAGCACAGGCTTACAATTGGCTCTTTTTAACTCATGCAGCCCATTGGCAAAAATGTCTAGATGAAAATACATCAGATTTTGTGACAAATCTAGTAATTTGCTGTAGTCCATAGACGTATACAATTTCCACACAATAAAAGGGCTTCATTTGTGTAAAAATTCAATCACAGATTTGAAAGGAAAATGAAACAGTTACCTTAAGTAATGTACTTTTGTTTCCTTCGATTTGGCTTTTCTCACGAATTCAATTACGTTTTGGGAATCCTTTTATAGACTAGTGGTTTTGGATTTAATCATCATTTTACAAGATGCATGGAAATTGCAATGGATTCAATTTAATACAAAACAAAGGGTTCAGCTATGGTTTTTTTTCTTGGTACTTTACATTTTATGTTTTCAAGACAAATGCCCTCTCTTCCACATGCATTATCCTGAGGGGTACCCTGGAGATTCCCATGGACCACTTATGGTCCATGGCAGACAATCGATCATGTACAATTTAAACTCTGCATCCTGAGGTTCCTAAATACTTATAATTGCTAAATAACACACCGGTTTTGTCCTCTGAAGGGGTAATTATAAGGATTTAAACATTGTTTCTGGCATAGCAGTTGAAGGTTCTGGAACACAACCCAATGAGTAGCCAGGTTGGCACAAAACTGTGAAATACCTTTGTAGCCCTCTGGCAACAACAAATAGACCCAATGTTTATAAAGCCGCATTAAGTTTCTTTAAAAAGCAGACATAAAAGGCCTGTTACACGTCTAAATAGTTAAATATAACACAGTGCTAATTGGTAATGTAAAGTAGCCAGAATATTTAATACGCTCACAAAAACTAGATATACCAGACTCGCCCAGAACATATACCGTATATAGGGTACTGGGACTAACCCTTCAGAAAAGCACACAAGTGTATGAGGTGTTGAAGTATTTTAGCTAGTTTGCACTCCCTTTCTACTAAAAAGTAGGACTTATCATATGATTTGGGTGATGTCCACTTAAACCTATGCTGTCTTGCCCAGGTGCCCTGCAACTACAACAATACTATAACTTGATTAGGTAGAGAGAACCCTGCTCACAAGCTTACAATCTTGATTATACTATATATATATATATATATATATATATATATATATACTGTATATGTGTATATGTATATATACAGTACATATATATGTATACAGTATATGAAGAAAGGAAGCATCGTTGAGTTCATTCTTACAAAGTGTTAGTCAAAGGGTTACGAAAAGAAACATTTTACAAAGAGTAAAAACATACATTTAAATCTAATTCAACATTTTCATTAAGTCAGGGATTTAGAAGGCTGCTTTCTAATACTTTGCAGGTTCTTTCACAGTTCTAAAACCAGATTTTCCAAACTCTCTTATTTTGAACAAGTACCCAGCGCTCATAATTATTCAGCTATTGCTGTTATCTGTTGAGACCTTCTTTATTTCTTATCAAACTATAGTCTATAATGTATTTCTTGATATAGTTTTATTAAGCACGCTTGTCTCACCTGATCAGCTTTTTCCCTCTCCCTGACTTTTTTTGATTGTTGGCTAACTTCCTCCAGTAGCTTACGTTTTATAACACTGAACCAGAATGTAATTGTGGCTGGAAGCATTTATCAAACAATAGCAGTTATAATTCACACCCTAGGAGAATGATTGTTCAGACTCTTCTACAGTTTGTGAATAAAACAAAACAGACTGTGCCATGAAATGATGCGATTATGTATTTATTTAATAATCTGAAACACAGCTATAATCACAAATGCACATGTGTATGTCATATACATTTGGGCTCATTAGCTATGAAGTCAAGTGGTCTATCAAGTGAAGGGTTAACTTGACTGACCAGACTTGACTCCAGTCAACCAAATAACTTTTAATATTTTTTGCCGAGGCTTGCAACTTTAAATTTTGCAAGTTACATGTTTCATAGACTTTATTGGGCTCCATAGACTTAAATGGGGTTTCTTGAAGTCAATAGAAATGTACTACAGGCTTCTAATACTTGGAGCAACGTGTGCGTTAGAGTGAATCTAAAGTGAATTTGTCAGATTGTATTTTGGATTTTTTTAAACAGTTTAAGACTGTTGGCTAAAACTCCTACTTAAGCTTTCAGAAAACTTTTCTTTTCTAAAGTAATCTCAAAACTCATGCGGATTTAAAACATGTTTATATGAGAACAATTTTAGAAATGTTTTTCTTCTGTCTTTATGTATACTTTATTAGCCAGAGTTTTGGGTCTAGTTACTAAGAAGTAGAGTGCTCAGTCAAGGCTTACCTCGGCTAACCAGATTCAACTCCCGTTGCCTACCCTTTCATGCTAACACTCACAAAAAGTCAAGTCTGAAGTCAGTACACCAATCACTTCCTATGAAGCATCATGCTCAGGTAGAGACAGGTTCGAGGATTGGTATTCATGCTAAACTGTTTTATAAAATTCCTTATTGTCATCAAACACCAAGGGAGACACAAACCAATCCGGTGACTCAACAAATAAAGGAAGTGAATGTAAACACAACAATTACACCACATGTATAGATATATTTGCAGACTCATTCAATCGTCAAATGAAGCATAGAATATGAAAGCATCTTAGCATTAAAATGCTGCCTCCAAATACCCTATAAAAACCCATGTATAAAAGAAATACTTTGCATATATGTGGATGTGTGGTGAAAGAACCTATGAAACAACACTAACAAAATACATAAATATCCCATGCTCCAGTATGTCTTGGCAAGTGTTAATCTTATCAAATTTTATGTTGCCAATTTTAATGTTATTGATCATGTTCGCTGTCCTACTATTGTAATAATTCTGCTTACTGTGCATGTGCCTGGACTTATGAACAAGTAATGGACTTATGAACGCATGGCATCATGTATTGATTTTTAACTGTTAATTTCCACAATATTAAAATATGTAGCAGGAGCAAATATCCATGTACAAAACCAATATAATTTTGTATTTGTTCAGAGTAATTTGAAATGCATTTTCAATTCACTGTTGATACATTCTTCTAAATTAAAGCGGAGTTGATATGTGATAAGTGCTATTGGCTTTCTTTCCAGTGACACATACATATCAATTATAATCTATTGAGTTGTGATTGTTGTACTTATTGTATTGTATTATTGTCAAGTGATCAAGCAAAGTCAGTTCCCTACATCGCTTCTGACTTATTCATCAATTGCTACATTTCCTCTTAATCAACAGAAATACCAAAAGTACAATAACTAAAAAAAAGGTGAAAAGTTTATACGCCTAATATTTGTTGATCACAAATAGTTCCTAGTATGGCTATAAATGTAACTTTTACTTCTTGTGTAATAGTCAAATTGTCGTGTTATCTATTACTTGTTATGTCACGATTACCCACAAGTCTGGCCGTCCGTTCTTGAAAAGGACATTAGAGAACAAATTCAGGATTGTGGCTGACCAACAGCAGATTATGTTCACAGTAACACGTTCTGCATTTGCATGGAAAACCAATACTACTGTCTGAGTAAATATTGAAATAGTGAAAATGTTCTACAAAACTCAAAGCACATGAGAAATAATACAATATAAAACAGAAATCCAAATGAAAAGCAAAAGACTTGTGAAAACTATACATGATTTGTTTCTCTGCTCAACGCCGGGCTGTGGTCCAAGCCAGAGGCAATGTAGAATGTAGTTATTTTTACTTTGCTAAATGTTAGTTTTGTTTCTAGCACACATATTGTCTTTTGGTTAAGTTTGTATGAGGTTTGGAAAACGTTTCACAGTGATGAATATTAGTCAGCATTGCAATGTGCAATAGCATAGTAACTTTGTATAAAATGTATTGTAAGAATGAATTCTACTCCTACTACTGATATGGCTTTTATATAGGTGTTCTTTGAATGGTGTTCGCTGGGTATATGCTGAATTCTTGCTTTGTTTTGTGTACTACTAATATGAATAATAATAAATAGATAATTGTCTTGATTTTATTAATTTGAATAAGTATAAATGTGCCAGCATTGCAATGGTTATTTTTAAAAACCTTTTTTCCTAGGTTAAAATATCCTCTTAATTTTCATCCTTCAGGCATACAGTCTAAGCTACCGGTTTAGTGTTCCAAACCCAGGATCGGCTGACTACATTTAATTTAAGTAAGGAGGAACAACTAGCTATACGCACCATCAAAGAAAGACATGATATAGTTGTAAAACAAGCAGACAAAGGGGGGGCCATAGTGGTCATGGATAGAACATATTACATCAAAGAGGCCAATAGAATATTAGGGGACACCACTACATACAAAACACTTAACCAAAACCCAACAAAAGATTTCAGTGCTGTACTGTACGCCATACTGGAGAAGGGTCTAAATTTGGAAGTTTTGAATAAAAAAGAATATTCTTACTTAAAGGCAGAACATCCTAAAATCCCGGTGTTCTACTTCCTACCGAAGATACACAAGGACCTTAAAGAACCCCCTGGGAGACCTATAATCAGTGGTTTGGATTCTCTCACCTGCAATACGTCTGAATACGTAGATTATTTTTTACAAAAATATGTTCCCAACACTCCATCTTTCCTTAAAGATACTACACATTTACTAAACACTTTAAAAGACATACAGTGGTCCCCTGGGTGGCTATGGGCCACCATGGATGTCTCCTCACTCTACACGGTCATAGACCACACACAAGGAATTGAGGCTATTAACAACATACTTTCTAGGGATGGAGATATGGATCCCAGACAAAAATTATTTATCCTTGAATGCATAGAACACATCCTCAAATACAATTATTTTTGGTTTGAGGACACATTTTATTTACAACTATGCGGCACAGCAATGGGCACCAGGTTTGCACCCAGCTATGCTAATCTATTTGTAGCAGAATGGGAAGATCAATCGGTTTGGAATAACAATCCATACGGTGCAGACCTGGTGCTCTGGAGGAGATACATCGATGACATTCTAATTATCTGGAAAGGGACAGAAGATAGATTGCAGGGATTCATAAAACATATAAATGACAATAATTACAATCTCAAATTCACTTCCAACATCCAGACCACCCAAATTGAATTTCTGGATGTAGAACTATTCATAGAAAATAACCAAATTTTATCTAGAAACTACACGAAGCCCACAGACAGAAATGGCTACATTCACTACACCAGTTGTCACCACCCACAGTGGTTGAACAACATCCCTAAGGGCCAATTCACACGAATTAGAAGGAACTGCTCAAAAGATGACGATTTCAGGAAAAAAGCAGATGAAATAACAAAAAAATTCATTGATAAAAAGTATCCCATAGAAACCTTAAAGAGCAGCCTATCACAAGTCCAGGGACTAAACAGAGAACACCTTCTTGACCCCAATAACAAGAAAACAGATCTGAAAAGAGATTATAGCTTTTCCTTCTTTACGAAATATAATACCCATGCCAACCAGATAAAAAGAATATTCAATAAACATTGGCATGTATTAAAAAATGACGAAATTTTGGGGACAGTCCTACCTGACAAGCCACAAATCATCTTTAGAAAAACAGGCTCCCTAAAAACCATGCTAGCTCCCAGTGTACTCTCTAAACCAAAGTCAAATATATCTTCATGTACGTTTTTAGGGGCCAAACCTAATGGCTTCCACAAATGCGGCCACTGTAAAATGTGTGGTCCATTACCCAGAAAGACTGAACACTTTACAGGACACATAACTGGTTTAACATACACTATCAAACATTTCATCAATTGTTCCACCAAAAATGTTATATACTTGCTCCAGTGCGGCTGTGGCCTGCAGTATGTGGGGATGACAACTAGACCCCTAAAGGAGAGAGCCTTAGAACATCTGGGCAACATCAGAAACAAAAATCTCAAACACAGTGTCCCAAGACACTGTAATGCTTGCCCTCTCTTTTCACAGGACACATTTAAAATTATAGGCATAGACTGGGTGCCCAAACATTGGAGGGGAGGCAACACAACGGAGAACCTCATTAAAAAGGAGACAGAATGGATATTTAAATTAAAAACTTTCAAAAGCGGGGGATTAAATATGGAGCTTGACATCCTAGCTCATATATAATATTTTTTTTTTTTTTTTTTTTTTTTTTTTTTATATATACTATTTTTTATATATATACTATAATTCATATACAACAACCAGCTTCAAAGTCTTTTTTCCCTTCATGGACTCAGTTTATTTAATTCAATACACACATATAATCACATGATGCTCATTTATATATATCCATTTTAATTCATTCATTTATGTATTGGTACATATACCAGCATAACACATTTCATATACATCCGGCATCTCCTATCATCAGGCCATGCTTCATCTTCCGTTTTGTATGTTTCCTACAGATCTCCGTTTTTTGTTTTCATATATATCTCTTTGTATCCCCGTTTCACTGCTCGTTTTCGGCAAACATCACCGCTTCACTGCCCCGATACTTTTACTCTTTAATCTTCGTAACTGCCGTACACATCGGTATTAATACCGATTAAGATGTTCCCTCTGCAGGAGGGTAGCCTGCAACGTAAAAGACAAACAATACGATTACATTGTGTTAACACTTACCTCTAATCCTACGGTTCAACGAACCCTCCGATCGGGATCCAAGCTTCACTGAAGGCAGCGACCCCGGCATATCAATGAATGAACTGAATCCGGAAGTAATTGTCCAGCTGACGTCAGACGCTACAATACGGAAGACAAGTAGATGGCGCCAAACAAACATTTAAAAGGACCTTCACTTCTGAGAAAATACTACTCCTGATGAAGCCTTACACGGCGAAACGCGTTGAGTGACTTTTCAAGGACTTTTTATGATATAATTTTATTTTATCAGTACTTTTATTTGTATTATCACTTTTTATGTTATTTTAAATACTTTTTAAAGCTGCAGTTGATATGGATCCAGCTGGCTGCTAATTTAGAATAAATATTTCTTTTAATATACCTTATATGTGAATAGTGGTTGGTTTTTAGACACCACACACACATTGGTATCTCATCATTGGACTCTTCAAAGCAGAAGGATATATAGACGCGACCAGATCATCACCAGAAACTACGAGCATCTTGACACTTATTTAAGTGTAAGTATATTTCCACTTGCTGCGTATCTAGTGCCATATACATAACACACTATTGGATCCTTTTCTGGTTTGTCTTCCCGGTTTATATCCTGACATATGGACCTCAAGGCCCTTTCTATGACGCACTGAACTCCATCAATACATTCATTGAATGGAACACACGAGCGCCCCCTAGTGGACTTTTTTCTACATTTCCTATGTACCTGGTCTGGCTTCCTGGGGCTATCTGTCCAGAGCAAATACCTCTGGCATCTCCTATCTACAGGTATTTAGCCCTGCAGCAAGTGCTTTTTCTACCTATACTTATTTCCTGCAGTATTACCCCCTACCTGACCCTTCACTTTATTGGGGTCATCAAAGTCCCTGGTTTCCTGTCTTAGGGCTCATCCCTTTTGGTAGGTTATCCAGGATGAATAACTTCTGTGGTGTGTGTGTTCCTGTCCTGGCGTTGTGACAGGTACCAGGTCACCCAATTGTATTCCCTTAGTATTGCAGTTGAGATGCAGAGACAGAGAACTTCAACTCTTGAACCTGCTTAAAAGCACTTTTGCTGATACTTATCTTCTATATGTGGCTAATAAATTGTCTCATACAGCAAATATGTCATGATCTTTCAAACTACGTATTGTCCAAACCATTTGGGTATTTGTCATTTCCACTGTTAACAAACGATGTATCTGTGTATCTGTGAGCGTGCAATCAAAATAAACTAAAAGGTCAACAGTTTCCCACACAATGTCAAGCCAAAGTGAGAATTCCATAGTAAGGATTAAAAGGTAAATCAGAATTAAGCTGTCTCAGGAAGGTTTGTTCTTCACCTCCTGGATCAGTTAATAATAGCCATTTATGTTGGTAAATGAATGTTCCATCTCTTTGACCTCATCTCCTTGTTGTTGAGTTATTGATTATCAATGTTTTGTAAATCTGCCTTTCTCATCATTCTATATGGATTTATTGGTATTGTTCCCATTGATCTATCCGCATTCCGCTTTCTCCTGCCATCTGTATATTGACAGTAAGGTGCATGACATATTTGTCAATCTTACAAAGAAAACTCACTAATTGTAAAACAGCAGATTTTCCTTCGTTTTAAATTTCACCAAGTATTACATTCCTTTGCTTTTTGTATATAAATCTGTAAGCCACCTGCAAATAAATTTGATTTTATAATTTTGCTGCTGTTCAGAAATGAAAGGTACTAGGTAATCAGATTGTGGGCCATCAAATAGTGTTGCATAAACTTAAGGATTGCCCCTTGATCACTAATATATCTTGCACAGGATGCAACAGAGCAGAAGTCGGGAACTAGCCAATGTCAATTGCTAGAGAGAGGCACAGATAGCATTTCCCCCTATGTGCTACATTAGGAGTGTGGCTAGAGACGAGGAGAGGCATGTTTAGCTCTGGTAGAGTGGTGGCCACTTACCAGTGAGTTGACCACGCGGGAGCAGTAATGGACATGTATTCTGCAACAGCACAGACGTTCATTGATTTTACAGCTCCCCGGGCCGCAGAATGGTTCTTGATCCCCACTCCCCACAAAAGCAGGATGGTGGGTAGCTATGTGAAAGGTTTGGAGTAGTAAACACAGCCCAGGCCAGAATAGCAAACACTAAACTCATGAACATAGGGAGATTAGCAATGCTGAACCACATAACAGCAAGTGAGTCTCAGTGAGACAAGTGTATATTGGTCTACCGATTCTTTAAGGGTTCAATGCAGTAATACAAAAGATACCTGTACCAAGAAGTCTTGAAACAATGGGAGTGGGCATGCCCAAACACTGATCCTCCACCTGGACATCACACACTGATCCCTGCCCCTGTTAAGCAGCTTTGATTTCCAGAGTAAACACGAGCATGGATCAACCTCCTTGCTTGTATCCACTCATAAACACCAGAAAAACTTAGAACACAAACTTCATTTTTAAAATTGTAAGTAAGGACGGTGTTACTCTAAGTGTCTGCAACCAAGTGCAAAAGGCAGAATGCATGATGGGATAAGATTAAGAGGGTGTTAAAGTTGGAGAACTCTAATTTGGGCTTTGTATATCCTCTCAAGGAAAATATCCTGCAGATAACCAAAGGTTATTGTAAAAGGAATTGAAATGTTATTATTATGTGTACTCAACCCTGAACATAGTATACTGTCAGAGCTGGCCTTAAGTGTTCTGGCGCCCTGTGTGGACTACTCCTCTGGCGCCCCCCATTCCCAAAAAAAAGAAAGGAAAAAAATCTCCCCCCTCTGCCTTTTCTCACTTTCTCACTATCTACCACCTCTGCCCCTTCTCACTGCCTCTCCCCCGCCCCTTCTCACTATCTACCCCCTCTCCCTATCCTTACTTACCTTGTTGCCGGAGTCGGTCTTCCCGCTCTGCATGAAAATGCCGGCACCGCGGCGGAGTCACAGAGAGTGAGGAAAGCCGAGCGGTTGCTGAAAACTTCACGAGCGACCGCTCGGCGCCCCTGCCCAGGACTTAAATTAAATCACCATTTTTTTTTACTTTATTTAACATCCTCCGTGTTAAATAAAGTTAAAAAAAACTTTATGTAACATGGATGATGTTAAATAAAGTAAAAAAAAAAAAATGTTTTAATTTAAGTCCTGGGCAGGCGCCCCTGTCGCCATGGTGCCCTGTGCGGCCGCAGGTCGCACACCCCTAAGGCCGGCCCTGTATACTGTGCAATGTTCAAAAGTTTTTTAAAAATAAAATTTATAGTTCAAAAAACTTACATGTTTGCACTTAAATATCATTTGCAGCTAAATTCACCAAGAACCAAACACAATTTAGGCATTTTTGTATAAAAATGTTTCTTAACCTTAAATCACTGAGACCTAAATGAGATAGAATAATAACTGCTGTATTAATTCACAAATAAAACAGAATGGTGAGATTTAAATATGTATACAGCATCTAGATATCTTGTATAATGGTATTGTTTGTAACTAAATGCCCTGCAGGCAGCAGCTACCATACAAAGTTAATTTGCTTGGAGCATATAATTCAGCAGTACATCTCAGATAATGTCTCTTCATATTCATTGCACATATGTAGATGGAATAATGATCAATCACTGATGTTGGTTACTTTTTATCTTTTGTAAATTGTCCTATTTTATTGTTTGTATATCCGGCATTAGGTTTCTATTCTTGAAAATAACATGTTCGCTCTGCTTTGTGTTTCTTATTTTTTTGGAGTGGGTAGGTATTACTTGTGCCTCTTGTTTTAATCCCCTGCAGTGAACTACTTAGATGCAAAGAGCCATTATTTAGAGTAATCGTGGTTGTGCCAACTTAGCAGGCATGCATTAAAGCCTTTCCTCTTAAAAACTGTGGCTTTGAGGTTTTAGAGATTTAACCTGGACTCTGCTGTTGTTTCACACAGGTAACATATTAACTGTTTTGAGTTTTCTGATACTACTTTATTGCTTGGAAGTGTTCATGGCATATTCTGGCCTAGGCAAACTACTGTAGGCCGCAGATATGGAGGGGGCAGCAGCCACCGAGCAACTCAACAAGGTGCTGATTGTCCTTTTATGTGATTGGCCCTTTTAGTGCATCATAGCTCTTAATGGGGCTTGAATCACCCTAGTATCCGGCCTGTTAAAACCATGGAGGTCTGTACTATTGTCTCTGTGAGGATTAATGTGAAGCCCAGGATATGATGTTATCCCAGTTCTCTCCAGGAACGCGACCCACATTAAAGGTCCTCATCAGCTTGGTAGGTTTGAGGGAGTAGCTGGGGCACTGTTTGGGGTTCTCCTTCTCTTCCCATTATGCCACACTCACAATTGCCTGGCCTATACCTGCCCTGCGTCCACCTAAAAAACACCATTTTGTCTGGTACACCGCTTTCCATTATACAAAAATCATTCCCTACCACAACCACAGAACCCCAAACAACTCTTTATCGATAGCAGCAATTACAGATAAATCATATCCAATCAGATTATACCACCACAACTCTCTTCTTAGACCTTCTACTTAAGCCCCAACCAGCATGATAACTCACATAGTGACAAGCATTTTATATGTATAAGATAAATGAAAAATATAGGGCTGGATACATGTATAAGAAAAAAGACAGAGGCGCAAGAGAAATGGTGTGGCTTCTATTAGCTCTATAAGCACCTGAGAAGTATCTATTAATAGAAACATAATATTGACTATTTTAAAAGATGCATTATCCTAAAAGAATTATGTGTACCATAGCACCTGGAGAAACATTTACAAAGGCTACTGCGTTGGTTTAAATAGAGCCAATGGAGGTGTATAATACAATAAGGTATGCACGGCACGGAATTGGAGGCAACTCAATAGAAATTCATCCAAGCCTTCAATGTTTAGTTAGAGCCAAAAAGAAATCTATTATTTGAAAGTCACAAGGGTTGGGCCTACATTTAGTAACAGAACTAAAGCTTTTTTAATGACCAGGAATGAATGTCTAATGAAAAAAAAAGTTTACTTAATCTAAAAATGGTGAATTTAAAGATGTATAGCTGATACATTTTATCATAATGCCGAGGTTTATATCTTCTTTTGTCATGTTTATTACATGTGGAATAATACATAAAAAACTACAGATTTACTGAAACAAACCACTAACAAATCAACCAAGGTTACAAACACGTTGTTAATCACCGATACTCCACTTAACATTTTGAGCTCCTAGAAAAGAGACACATCAGGAAAGTAAAGATTTAGGTCCCAAAGAGGGAGAATTGGGATGTATGGTATATAAAAAAAACACTTGTATGGCACTAGGTCAGAATAAAAGACAACAGAAAAGGTACACTTGTCATAAAAAGAGATTTTGCACTCCTTTATTAATTTGTTCTTATATAGAAATAGCCTTATTTGATAAACTGGAAACTCATAAGATGCTTTCCAACATTTTTCATATTCGTATACATCAAACAGAAAAAAACAACAAAATCTCTTAGCTTTGATACATACAGTGTGTTTCTCTAATATATATAATATATATATATAATACATCTTTGTAGAACACAATGGCACAAACAAGATATATTGCATTAATATCTGTGCAGCATTGAAAGGAGTTGTGTAATGTCAAGCGTATAATTAGGGGGAAAAAATGATTAAAAGCTTCCATCAAGAAATATAGGTCAAGGTCATTGGCTGTGAAACTTTAAAAACGCAAAACTTAAGAAGCACTTGAAACAAACCTCTGCTGATATTTAACTTTTATCTTCAAAAACTTGCCACAGAGTTTTAGTCTAGCTTATTGAACCAGTTTACTTTTGTAGTGTTTGAAAAGAAATGCATCTGTGCAACCTTGTCAAATACTTTGGAAGGTACCCAGGGATACGTCTATGGTTAGGATTTTACATGGCTTAACATGCCTTAAGATAAAATAGTTTTTTTTTCTCTCTCGCATTGTTTAGTGTTCACCCAAGAAAGCCTGTTTGATCTAGGTGTATTGAGTTGTGCTTCATTTGATGAATTGTAATGATTCAATCCAATAGGTTTCCCTGTCTCCCTTAAGTGTCTTATTTAGAAACAGCCGGTATCAGTGTTAACTGAAAACGAAAACTCCCATTCTTTAAGAAACAATTAATATAAATATATAATCATTTCCCAATTAAAATCAATCATAACTTTGTTTTGTAACCTCTTAACATCACTTTTGGTTTGCGTCTCTCTAAATATTTTGATGGAACCCTTATATATCCAGGCTAGGAATATGTATTCTTCTTTGTAGCATGCTAGTTTTGATAGTGTATCTTGATATTCAGAGTAAGCAAAGAAAAGTGTATTGTATTATAAAAATATAAGAGAATTTTTTTTTTAAAAGTAATGTTATCGGCGGTTAATATTGTGATGCTTCCAACCGAGAGTGATTTCATCGAGCCATGTACTTCCAAATACAAAAGGAAATAAGTACAAGAGTGTGGGAACAGTCAATAAACCAATAACAGCAAATTTATCATCAAGGACACAGATTTACTAATAATTGCTAAAGATCAACAAAACAAGGTCAAAGCAGAGTTGTTCACAAGAGGTCTTCTCGTGCATAATGGGCGATTTTTCCAAAATGAATCTGCAGTCTACCAGAAGGTTGCACCTAATGATGCAAAGTGAGGATTTTCAAGGTAAAATGTAAAAATGTAAAAGCTTTACTTTTAGTCCGACATGCAGCAAATTATGCTTTAAATCTCATGACGATTTTAAAAATGGAATGGGTAAGGTTGTAAAAGTGAGATAGATAAATACATCAAGATCAACCTCTTCAAACTATCCATAATCAAGTTAAGATAGATAAAGACAAACATGAATCTATCTTAAATCCTTGCCAGATTTGCCCAGAAATTAAACTCCTTTGTGACTCCAAGGGGGAATTAATGAATGCCAAGAAGGAATTGTTTTTTTATTTATAATGCATACCAGGCCTAAATGATAGTATAAATCCTGTTCAACTTTCTAATTATATATAAATCAATAGAAAGTATCCCTACAATGAGTCTTAAAGGTCTTTCATAGAACAAGCAATACTCTAAGTATCACATCTGGCTGCAGGGGCTAGTTTCCAAACTCAAGGGGGTATTGTTTGCCTGGTATTTTAAGGGGAGCAATTAACCACAGACGACTGAATGATATTACTGATAAAGGGATACTTTTGTTTAGAATATTTATTTGTGTATAACACTTCAAAATAGAACAGTCTTTAGAATGGGCATACAAATATCTATCTCTTGTCTGTTGTCTCATCATGATAAGTAAGTCATGTGGAATGCATGTAATAATTTTAGCGTAACATCTCAGGTATAATTCACACAGTTGACAGCTCTTTCAAGTGTTCTTAAAAAGTAGGTGCATATTATACCAGAGTATAAAAAATATATATATATATCTATCCATAGTTGTAATGCTGCAATATCTTACTCCGCACATGTTGCCTGCGTCCGAGCAGCAGAAAATGACTTCATATCCCGGCACTCAGGCTCAGTCAGGCTGCTGAGACGGAAGGAATGCTGATGGAGAGGGCTTTGCTGACTGCTTGCTCACCACTGTCTCAGCATATGATGGAATTTCCTGATGCTCAGATGCAGGCAGTAGGAGAACAGACCTTTTAGAGACCACAATGAATATGTAGGTAAGCTGGTAGGGGGTCCTAAGTGTAGATGTGTGTGAGGTATGGAGTGTATATGTGAGTGTTCTGACAAACCCTGTAGCTGAGCGCCATAATAGGGATCTTAAGCACAGTCCTCTAGGGCAATAAGGCTCAGGAATGCTGATTTGCAAACTGTGTGATATCTTTGCAAGTGTACATATTAAAACACCCAAAATCAAAAAAGAAAAGCCTAGCTCCCATTTGGAGCCCTCCCTGACTATACACATCCCCACCAGACCCAGCTAAGCCAGGTTCTGGAAAACCTCCTCCATACAAAATGCACAGGTTCAGGCGGGTAGTGCCACACGTGGCCTAGGGATTGTCTTCAGGGCTTCTCCTTGCAGGGCAACTTCCTCTCCCCTCAGCAGTCTCCTTGATTGTGACAGTTCAGGGGATTTAAATGCCAGGCACCTGTACTCTTGTATGGACTTTCCCTGGGAGGGGAATGGAGCACTGGCACACTCTGTATACATGATTTGTACAGCACCTGTGCCAAACAAATCATCCCCCTGGGGCTTACAGGGTCATAGTATGTACACGTATAAGCGTCAGTATATTTGCATGTAAGTATATGTAAATGAGATTTTAGAACTAACCTATAAAGCAGGAGTCATTATACACAAGTACTTGAAATTGAGTGTAAAGTTTACGTCTTATACACAGGCAGGTATTACACCTAAGATCTTTACAGTACTTGAGATCTGTTCTTGAAGACCACTTCATATTATCCCATTGCTGCTAGGATGTTGCATTTTAACAGGAATTGTTTTTAAGTAAATTTGTATTCCGCTGGCAGTTTTACAGAGATGTGTACCTTTTCACTCTTTAATTGCCAGAGGGATTTTGGAAGGAATGTTACTCAAACACTGGGGCAGATATGTGTATTCTTAATGGGTCAAATTGGCCAATGAAAACCTTAAAGACAAAAGTTTTGTAGCTGACAACTGCAGGTGGTATTAAAATACATTTCGGTTAGTTGCACAACTTGTGCGACTAAATGTTTCTATTGTAACGAGTTGGTTGATGGTAAACTCATTGCACACTCACTCACCATACCAGTTTCAACTTGTTAGCACAAAGTTTAGCACACAGGATTAGTAAGTAGACACATTGTTATTGTTGGACCAATTACAGTTCTATCTATTAGACTTTTTTCTGCACTAAAAGGTGAAATCCCTCCACTGCTGGTAAACTACTCAACATCAAACACAACAGACAGGTTTTGTCTTTGCTTTGGCTCATTTTAATGAAGAAAAGGACATTAATAGTTATACAGGCATGTAGTTCCTTTAAAAATCATTGGTATACTAATATATCATTTTCAAAGTTTACCTGTGATTCCATGACCTTGATCCTATACACTTATTGCATATTTATGTGTCTTTATTCATGTCCATTATTGTTTGACTATTAACTATAAAACAGACCATTTTTCTGAGTTTGAAATACTCATTCTTTGCATTTGCTATAATTGACTATGTAACAGGGTCAGTTGAATCCTTTTTACTCCTGAACATCAGAATAATAGTTACTTGCATCAATGATTGTTGTATTTCTATGAAGAGATAGTGGTTGTTTGTACAAAATCCTTTTTTCGTCGTATGCCATGCCATTCTATCAAAGTACTTTGTATATTTGTTCATAAAAAAACAGTGAAACAGAGAAAACAGATATAATAGCTAATTCTTTATACAAAATTCAGGGTCAGTTAATTCTGATAAGTGAAAGATGTAAGCAATAGCGCTAAAGCGATAACACGTATTCTACAAATAGACTATCTAAAGGCAGTGACCGGGATCATACTGACAGCATATTATCACATTACAAAGTCAAGTTTCCAGGACCATCATTGTTAATATAGAGGGAGTTAAAATGCTATCGTGGTTAATGTAATGGGAATAGCATCTTTGAAAACCATTTAAATACTTACACTTGATAAGTGGTGTAAATGTGACTTGGAGAAAAAAGTGACAGATGTTATGAAATATATTTCACATTTGCTGAAATCAATGCTTGGCCAAGCTTTAAAGAGATGTAATAATAACTAATAATAAAAAAAATATATATATGACGATTGATGGAGCCACAGTATATCAGGTAAGGAGGTTGCACACACAAAATATTGTACGTACACTTGTATGTCCTTATTATTAGTCTTAAATTTAGGGGAGACATGGTGATAACAAAATGAAGCGTCTTCGAAGTATAACCAAACTGCATGTGAAGAAAAAGAAAAAAAAAACAAAGAAACCAGCCCAAAGTGGGGAAAGAAATACAATAATCAAATATTATGGGTGAATTATAGAAAAACAAATAAATTAATGTAATTGCCAACCATATATAGGGAGGGAAATTGGACTCAAAGGATGAGTAACAACCAATATAAAGAAAAGCAGCTAATCCTGGAAATATGAAACTCCCTAGAAAATAGGGAGAACCTACAAAAGCAAAAAGACACAATAAATACACAAAACAAAAAACAATACAAAAACAATAAACAAAATAAATAATAATATAAAAGATCTATTAAACAAATGTCCTAGCACAAATATTATACAAATAACAAAAAATATATATTAACCCCTTAAGGACAACGGGCGGTCCCTAAACCCATTGAAAACAATGCAATTTGAGCCCGTACATGTAGAAAGGATGGGTATATAAAGAGATCTATGAGCACATAGGACTTTGAACTGTGTGCGTTATGAAACATATAAGGAAAATAAAATATAATACTAAACTGAAGACTATTCATCAGTAGTAAATACATGTGCACTGGACAGATTAGCAAAAAGACTGATTACTGCAAATACGCTATATGGACAAAAGTATTGGGATATCTGACCATTACAGAGACTTTTATGACATTATAAATATATAGACATTAATATATAGTTGGTCCCCCCACCCTTTGCAGCTATAACAGCTTCAACTTGTCTGGGAAGGCATGTCACAAGATTTTGGAGTGTTTCTGTGGGATTTTTTGCCTATTCATTCAGTGAAACATTTGTGAGGTAATGTTGGACAAGAAGACCTGGCTCACAATATCCATTCCAGTTCATCATAAAGGTGTTCGATGGGGTTGAGGTCAGGGCTTTCAGTCAAGGCCAGTCAAGTTCTTCTACACCAGACTCATCCAACCAATGTCAGTGACTTTGTTTCTCATCTGTTCTAAAATTTCTTTAGATTGCAGCATCGTGTGCTGCTTATTGGGACATTTTAGCCTATTTCACTTTGCAAAATAGGTTCAACAGGGCTGGCAGTAAACATGTCTAGATGTGTCCAGTGAAATTGAATACAGATATCAGTTACATTTAGTTAATTCTTGATTTCATAACTAAGGGAGCAATAACTTTATTACATAGGGCCATGTAGGGATGGATAGCTTTTTTTCCCTTCTATACATCAAAACATTTAAAAACTATATTTTGTGGTCATTTCGGTTATCTTTGTCTAATATTAACATTACCTTGAGGATCTGAAATATTTGTGTAATATAACTGCGAGAAATATGGAAAAATGGAAGAAATCGGGAGGTGGCAAATACTTTTTCACAGCACTATATGTTGCAAAATATATACTATGTTCCCAGTGAGATGATATATGCATATGTACATATATATTTATGTATATAAATATTGTCTATCAAAAAGGCATTGTCCTTATCTACTCATTTTATTTTCATGTTTTTTAATAATATAAAAAACAAACGGCAAAACATGGAATCTTTTGCAAATGCGGTAAGTACAGACACAGAATTATTATTCGTATAAGCCAAATGCAGTCCTAAATGACCTTTTCATTGATGTTATTCTATGAATAATCTGTGGAAGCTCTGGTCTTGTCATATTAAGTGGTGCATAGCAGTATTAGTACCATACACCTTGAAGGTTTCTGCAATGATAAATGGATCTGATGCAGCCTCGCTAGTTAGCATGCACAGTGTCAAAATCCCAGAAGTCACAATATTCCAAGAACCATACATCAATGATTGCAGTGTGGTAAGCCAAACATAATAGATTTCATTCAAATAAACTGCACAATTGGGAGGAATTCACATTTTATTTAGCGAAGAAGGTTGCTTTATTATTTTAGATGTGCTAAAAAACAAAACAGCTTTTTGGTCAATAAATAGGCTGATTTGGATGAAGTCAATAAAAATGCTAAACCAAGCTCTTAAAGATATGTGGATATACAGTATTCGGAACTGAAAAATAAAGGAAGTAAGAAGGATCCAGCTTATCAGACGTTTCTATTCTATTTTCACGTATTCTTTCACAAAAATAAAAGCTACAAATAACTACAAAAACTATTCAAAAGTAGCAATATTCTTCAGTTAAAAGACTGATATTTAGGCATAGTCCTACTTATCATTTTTTATTGTAAAATACAGTGGATATAAATAAAAATTCTGAAAAAGTTTAAGTGATTTTTCACATGTATTATCAGTGGTAGATGACATAGGGCATAAAGGGCGCATCATTTACTGTTAAAACAATGTTACAAATGGAACAAAGCTCTTCAAATCCATTATTTGAAAAATCCCATCTGGATGTATTTTAACACAACAATTTCATAATGTATTATGTAACCAAACCTTTTTCAAGCCTTTATGTACACATATTCATAATGGAACAATGGGGCTTTCTGCTTTCTTTTCAGCAAGAATCTGTTAGTTTGGGTTATTGCTTTAGATGGAGGCTGTATGTCAAATCAGAGATTTAACGTGATACTCTAGGTCAAGCAATTTCTTTTTTGTTTTCCATTGCTGTTGCTATGGGTGAAGTAGAATCAGATGTTGTACCTGCACGACAATGAAAACGACATAATTTACTTACTTAGTAGGGGAAAATAATGGTCAGACGACTGTCTGTCTTATCTTACCAAATGCATACCAAACCACCATTTACTTACATAAACATTTTAATAATCACAATTATTGTGTTTAAAATCACCACATATCAACTCTGTTGTCACTCACGCTCTTTATCACACTTTATCTCACTCAGTGTCTGCATCAGAGCGTACCCTCGGCTCACAACACAGGGACAGCTTACTGGTGCACGCTGAGTATCCTCCCTGATGCGGAAGTGCTCCAGGAGGCCAGAATAATGCAGATGGATCAACAGAGACGAGCAGAATTGGCCATTTTCTTAAAAGTAAAACCGAATGAGTCTAGTCCTCTGCCATAAGGGGAGACTTCCAAGTAGCCTATCCGGGGAAATCCCAAGGAATCCCTATAGCTTGTGCTTTTGTGTAATGGCTACTCCCATCGTAATCACATAAGGTGGGTTTTTTGTACATCGCTAATTTTACATTTATAAACACTAGTTCATACGTAGGTTTATTTGCTAAATAAAATTGGGAAGTTTAACATTTGTAAACAACCTGTAAGTAAAATAACAAGTAGTTATATAACAAGTTTTTCCTAATAAAAATGCACATTTTCTTTTTTTATTTTATAAAAAAGAATGAAACACATCAATGTAGACTACACACAACCACAAAAGTGCACAAGAATAAGGCATGTTACAGAGAGTGTTTTACCTTAATGCCAAATACAATAATCACCAGCATAATTTTGAAGAGATGTGGAGCAACCTGTGATGACATCCAGGGCCGGACTGGGACTGAAAAGCAGCCCTGGAAAAATTTGGAGACCAGCCCCATATAGTTTATCTCACGGTGAAGCTCTTATACCCACACGCACCCCTTATACACACCCGAGTCACACTATGTGCCATTCTTTTTATCTCATTATTTGTATTAAAATGCCAGAAAGCAAAAGTGTTAAAAGGCCCTAATAAATGAAATACATTACACATAATGGGATCAAAACATTTACTACTGCGAACATTTTTAGATGAAAGAGTTCCATTTTATTCAGTGGAACAAAACACTGATCACATTATTCTTCACGATATTCTGGTAAGAAACTTTTATTTCTTTATTAATTCATGTAGACTATTTTTTTCCATATTTAATAAAAGCTATGATTGAGACATGTTTGGTTTTTATTTCCTTTCATTTGACAACCTACCCCCGAGTTATGCACCTCTGCCCCCAGGCTTGCCACTCTGCCCCCCTGATACGCCTTCTAACCCCCTATATGCCACTCCGCCTCCAGAAATGCCTTATACCCCCTATATGCCACTCTGTCCCATGATATGCCTTCTAACCTCCTATATGCCACTCTGCCATATAGGGGGTTAAAAGGCATATCATGGGACAGAGTGGCATATAGTGGGTATAAGGCATTCCTGGAGGCAGAGTGGCATGAAGGGGGTTAAAAGGCATATCATGGGACAGAGTGGCATATAGTGGGTATAAGGCATTCCTGGAGGCAGAGTGGCATGAAGGGGGTTAAAAGGCATATCATGGGGCACTCTGCCTCCAGAAAAGCCTTATGCCCCCCTATATGCCACTCTGCCTCCCTGATATGCTTTATAACCTCCTATATGCCACTCTGCCCCATAATATGCCTTTTAATCCCCTATATGCCACTCTGCCTCCAGAAATGCCTTTTACTCCCTATGTCACTCTGCCTCCAGAAATGCCTTATACCCCCCATATGCCACTCTGCCTCCCTGATATGCCTCAACCCTCCTATATGCCCCTCTGCCCCGTGATATGCCTTTTAACCCCCCTTTTGCCACTCCACCTCCAGATATGCCTTTTGACCCCCTATATGTCACTCTGCATCCAGAAATACCTTATACCCCTATATGCCACTCTGTCCCATGATATGCCTTCTAACCCCCTATATGCCACTCTGCCATATAGGGGGTTAAAAGGCATATCATGGGACAGAGTGGCATATAGGGGGTATAAGGCATTTCTGGAGGCAGAGTGGCATAAAGGGGGTAAAAAGGCATATCATGGGGCACTCTGCCTACAGAAAAGGCTTATGCCCCCTATATGCCACTCTGCCTCCCCAATATGCTTTATACCCTCCTATATGCCCCTCTGCCCCATGACATCCCTTTTAACTCCCTTTATGCCACTCTGCCTCCAGATATGCCGTTGACCCCTTATATGTCACTCTGCATCCAGAAATGCCTTTTACCCCTATATGCCACTCTGGCATATAGGGGGTTAAAAGGCATATCATGGGACAGAGTGGCATATAGGGGGTATTAGGCATTTCTGGAGGCAGAGTAGCATAAAGGGGGTTAAAAGGCATATCATGGGGCACTCTGCCTCCAGAAAAGCCTTATACCTTCCTATATGCCACTCTGCCTCCCTGATATGCCTCAACCCTCCTATATGCCACTCTGTCCCATGATATGCCTTCTAACCCCTATATGCCACTCTGCCATATAGGAGGTTAAAAGGCATATCATGGGACATTTTTGTTTACTTTATATGGCAAGCCGATCCAGCTTGCCATATTAAATAAAAAATAATATATGCCACTCTGTCCCATGATATGCCTTCTAACCCCCTATATGCCACTCTGCCATATAGGGGGTTAAAAGGCATATCATGGGACAGAGTGGCATATAGGGGGTATAAGGCATTTCTGGAGGCAGAGTGGCATGAAGGGGGTTAAAAGGCATATCATGGGGCACTCTGCCTCCAGAAAAGCCTTATGCCCCCTATATGCCACTCTGCCTCCCCGATATGCTTTATACCCTCCTATATGCTCCTCTGCCCCATGATATACCTTTTAACCCCCTTTATGCCACTCTGCCTCCAGATATGCCTTTTGACCCCCTATATGTCACTCTGCATCCAGAAATGCCTTATACCCCTATATGCAACTCTGGCATATAGGGGGTTAAAAGGCATATCATGGGACAGAGTGGCATATAGGGGGTATAAGGCATTTCTGGAGGCAGAGTGGCATATAGGGGGACACACTTACATACACACACATGCCGATTTTTTTTGTTTTTAACAAATACAAAACACATAATACAGTACAAAAAATACATCATTTTACTCACCTTCTACTTCTCTTGACTTCCTGGTAGCTGCACACTGTTCTCCTCTATGCTGACAGCCAGGATGCCACTGACCCGACATCCGGTGCTGCAGCAGTCTGAGCGCGAGGGGGCGGAGCTTCCACCTCACGCTGCTCCCATCACTATGCAGCCATCAGACTGCATGGAATGTAATCTAAACGGCCGGTGCGTGCTGATGCCGCCGGCCGGAGCTACTTTAACACTTTTTTTTTTTTATATGGTAAGCTGGATCGGCTTGCCATATAAAGTAAAAAAAAAAGTATTAAACCAGAGCCGGCCGGCGGCATCAGCACGCACCGGCCGTTTAGATTACATTCCCTGCAGTCTGATGGCCGCATAGTGATGGGAGCAGCGTGAGGGGTGAAAGGTCAGTGCGAGGGGGCGGAGCTTTCACCCCTCACACTGCTCCCATCACTAGGCGGCCATCGCACACGGCTGATGGGTGCTGATGCCGGCCGGCTGGCCGGCCGGCCGCATCAGCACCCAGCGGCCGCTTTGATTAGATTTCGGGCAGCCTGGGGAGCAATTGCCCCCCTGCCCAGCCCGCCCCTGGCACCGAGGGAGGCGTTGAATGCCATTTGCAGCCGCTCAGCGGCTGTCTTCAGGGTAAGTCTGCTGGCCGCCCAGCCCACGGACCTTCCGGCCCACCGGGAAATTTCCCGGTATCCCGGTGGGCCAGTCCGGCCCTGATGACATCCTAAGGTTTGTCACAAAGACAGGTCTATTCACCGAAGCTGAATACATTCAGGGTAAAAATTAAATAAAAGTACATTAAAAAAAAGCAAAATCAAATGGGGTCTCTTATTAGCAAAGGGGCTATAAGTCCCACAGCCTGTAAAGTGTATACCCCCTAGTGGGTATATTGCACAATATACCTCCTCTCTCTCACACGCCCCCTGCTAATAATCCACAAAGCCCTCATACACAGAAAGGCCCATTGACCCAAAAATGATGCAAAAATAAATAATAATCCATTTTTGCCTGATGGCAGTAAATTCAAAACAATTGGCTCCACTGTTTGAAGCATGTGGTGTATCCTCTGTTGGGTTCAATTGGCTGCATAGACGTGAATATGAATGCGGTAGGCAACATAGGCCAATGTATCCCCACCAGGTTTCTTTAATTATCCCACACCTCACCGAGCATAGGGTGGGGGATGCATGAGTGGACCCCTTCGCTAAAGTTTTGTTTTATTATTGTAGTGAGGGAGGTATTTTGCAAGTTTTTACTGAGGGCATGTAAGCTCACCTTGAATTCTCATGCCCTTATCTGAAACATGCAAAATGTAAGTCACTTGCATGCCCTTGTAAACAACAGGTTTTTGAATCCAGAAGTAGGTTTATGAGTGCTAGCATGCACGAGCATGCAACTGAAGTAGAGTTTGGTCAGTTGGGTGAATCCTTAACTTCTTAGAAAGAGACTCAAGTAACTATGTCTTTTTTATTAAGATAACCACAGACAAATTTGCCAGTTTCAGTGCAGACTCCTGAAAATTACACATCATGATTGATTAAAATCTGGTAATTGCATTGGGACACAGGGTTATTCACATGGCATTCATTTAAATGAGTGTTTAATTGCCAGTATAGGTAGTTCATTCATAATCTTTGACATACATATTTTTTTCTTATTAAAAAATATTTATCTATGGGAAGTGCAATAACAATCCAAAAAAGTAGTAATAGTAAATATTAGTTAATTATAATCAATTAAATAATTACATTGATGTAATTATTTAGTTTGATCAATTGAAAATAATTCAATTGGAAAAAAAATATCCAAGGTTAATTATATGAAGTAACTATATTGACATTAACATTACTTTACATAGCTGTGATTAAAGGTTAATAACATTGTAAACTATGCTCATTAATGTATCAATTTAAGAAGGATGATACTAGAGGCATGTGTTCTGGCTGAAGACACCGAAAGTTAATTTAAAAAAAAAAAACGACTTGTTTTGTAGATATTTACTGAATACTTTACCTCATGAAACCAAAATCGATAGTAAGCAAAAGGATAGCGACATTCAAGCAAAGCAGCAAAAGGCATATCTTGCAGAGAACATGCTCCATGTACACTATTCAGTCCTGTTTAAAACATAAATAAAATAAAATGTATAGTTAACGCATAAAAGATGTGGATAAGGGATCTGGTCAGCATGAAAAGTCACTTAAATGGCTGCTCTCCCTGGACATCCTTATGGTGTTGTGAGGAACTGCTATAAGACCTTCAGTTAGTAGCCCAAAATCTTTGCTCTCCTTGAATTATCTCCCTTGTCGGAAATTCTCTCCCGTCTCCTAACTCAACCTGATAAAGACTGCCTGAACAGATCAACAATGATCAGCAATTTAGAAATAGGGGGGAAAAACTGATGTGTTTAAGTATGACTATTATACCTCAGTGTAGCTGAAATCGGTGAAAAATGTTCATGGGAATTTGTTTGCTTTCTGCTACCCTTGCAAAGAATGCCAGAACTAATTGTCTTCCGTCAAAGGGGGAGGAATGATCACGCAAACCTTGAGAACAAAAAAAAATAACATGCCTGCTCCCAAGTATGCATATCATGGCCCTTCTCACATGTTGTCTCTAGAAGTCAAACTGTTATGCTATATATATCACTTGTTTTATCCTATTTACCCATATAGTGGCATATGATGGAACTATATAAAACAATAAATAAAAATATATGATATCTAATATATACATATAGAAACAGGTAAGCTTTTTTTGTAAAAACACAGTTAAATAGGTTTACTGTATACTGTAGTGTATGATTTGGGAAACTGGCAAAGTAGGAAAAGAAAAAAAAGCTACTAAATACCCAACATTAGTCATAAGAATGAAACTTGTCTTTAGTTACGAATGAGAAAGGCTTTGCAAATGTGTCAAGAGTTAATCATGGGGATTTTAATAACCAAGAAAAATACTGTAATAATGAACTAACCAGAGTGGCTAAATAGAATCAGATTTCCAGCTTGTTAGAGGGAACCTAAAACATAGAAATAAAAAGGGGTCATATTCATTGAAACAGTATATATGCACATATTGAGATTGTAAAAAAAAAATGGGTACAAGATTGATATAAGTCTTTTTTTCTTCTATTGGGTGTAGGTTCCTGTGGCATATTCTCGCTTAGGTGAATTAGAAGGTAGACACTAAAGCCAACCACTCAGTTGGCCAGTTACACTGCAATTGAAGGCTGTCATAGTAACTTTTCAGTGCGCCTAATGCGAAGTGCTAGGATATGACATCATATCCCTGGGTTCTGCAAAAATAAGGTTGGCAGAGGAAGTTGGAGATGTAAGGCAGGAATGAAAGCGCTGTCTTGGGTAAGTCCTAGGGCAGCAACCCCCATAACTATACAAGTATGTATGCGCATGCTGATGTAAACTAGAACATTGGAGATAAAATGATCTTTGTGGAGAGAACACTTGGCAGCATAGAGGTCCCTAAGTAACAGCTTCTTCATCACAGCTATCCCCCAGCATCTCTCCTCTTCAACTACTTTGACAGGTAGAGTTTTATCAAGATATTACACAGAAAAGAAGAGCAAAATTTAGACACAGGTTACTCACACCAGTCACCAGGATCCTGAAAAGCTAGCCATTTTACCATGATATAAAGATGGCCCTGTTTTTTGAGAATACAAGGGAATTTATGAAAATACAAAACTGCATATTTTTGGACGAAAACAGTTATTTTCTACTATTCCAGCTATACCTCAATTAGAAAAAGGGATGTTTTTTATTTTATACAAGTCATTTGATATTTATAGTATACTGTTGAAGATGTGAAAATAACCCCAAAGTTATCATATTTGAGATTAGGTAAGAGAAATGCATTATATGGTAAATATTAGCAAAATATTTAATTTACAGCAAACAAAACTCTTATTTTTATATCACTTTCCCCAGGAGTGAGATTAACCATTAAAAACATAAATACATTGACTATCCGGAAAACTGTGTAAAAATGTAAAATGATAATATTGAATGTTCCATACAAGGTAAGATTTGAAAATCTCTGAGGAATCTACCAAAACCTATGAACAGCAGCTTGGTTTGTTAAAAACATTTGACAGGAGAACATGGAATAAATATATAATGTTGGGAAGTACAGAGTAAAAATAACAAAAAAATAAAAAGCATTTTTAAAATTCTGTAAACAGCTTATATCCATTCATTAACACCGAGGGAGATTTATTTGTTTTTGTTTTTGTTTATGTGCACATTTTTCCTTTTTTAATTCTAATATATATTGACATACATGTATTACTTGATTAATTTAGGAAGAGACTGCTAGCCAAAATGTATTATGGACATTATAATTGTAAGAAGAAAAGTGTTGCATACAGTCAATGCAAGATTATTAATAATGAGGATGCTATAGAAGTGTTGCACATATTCGAACCCATTTTAGTCATGTTGCATTGCCCCCTAATAAGAACCATACACAAAAGTTAAAAAGTAAATAAGAATAATTATGTGTGGGGAAAATCAAATTTCCAATAGTAATATGAAATTCACTGCCATAATCCCACATTTTTGTAAATAAAGTAGCATCTATCCCATGTAGGACATTTTCAGCAAAATTGCAAAAAGTTTGTATATTTTTAATTATTTCACTATATTGTATTACTAAGTCTTCACGAAATCCCTACTTGCCCCTAAGACAACCATATATAATTTGTGTAGGTATGCCAAACATAGACTCATAGTCAAACAAGCATGGTTTAAAATGTCAAAAAATATCCAGTCATTGAGGTAAGAAATTACCCATATCATGAAGATGCTAAATATTGCTTATTTTAATCTCCATGCACCAGAACACGGGTTAACTTATTGTAAATCACTGTGAAATGTAAGATTTTTGGAAAGCGACAGATCCCTCTTATGTTGCACAGAACTCATGGAATTATACAGTATATAAGGATATTGGAGATGTAACGCAGTATTAATATTTACATACATGCCTCTACGCACAATATTTTAATGATTTTAAGATTTTGTTGCACATTAACAATGGCAGATTGCGTTTCTGAAATCACAATTAAAACTATACAGAATTCAGCTGCCATGCAATTACCAGTAAACATATGGCTAAAAGAACTTTGCTTGATTCAGCTGTCAATCTAGCCGGTCTATGAAAGACATAAATAACAGCTTGAATCATTTTTCCACCAGATGAGACTTGTGCAGTTTATAAAGAAATCTTTGACTGACCAGTTGGTAGAAATGAAATCCTTTCACAGCAATTGAACCCATGTACCTCTGCTCGATTAACAACTGTTCAGTGATTAATGCACAACGCAATGTTCATCTTTAATGTAAATAATCAAAAGTCTCTTGAATTATATGCCATGTGAATAAATTAGATGGAACGCTGAATTTCTTTGAAGATTTCTGAACCCTCAGATAATTTTATTGGGTTGAGATCGATCAGTTTTGTCACCATGACTGTAAAATTACAATTTAATTTACAGTCTTGGAATCCAGCTGTTCTACACCAGAATAATCAACTTCCTAGGACCATCATTGGTTTAAGGGGCGCCAATTCCTCTTACATTGACTTCATTATTATATTCCTTCTTCTTGTTATCAAAAGCATTTATGTATAATAGCCTTTTTCATTTGTACTTAAGATGATAACCCCCGATGTTTATTTTTTTGCTAAGGGCTCCTAAAAACCTAGAGTCACCTCTGCCTAGTTCCATGGTGTCAAGTACCAGACAGAACATTCTCCACCAGACAGAACATTCTCCATCAGACCTCATCCTCTCAGACAATCAAATTTTAGTTTAGCTTTATGACAATTGAGACCATGGAGGTAATTATTAAAATAATAAAACATTAAAGCATTACCTGTACACAAGGACACTTTGGGAATTATTCACCAAACATCTCATCCAAGTACATCTTGCTGAAGAAGCTAAGTTAATAAGGTCTTTTCTGGTATAAAGTTAACTCTGCAATGTTTGTTGAATAAATGTCAAAAAGTTTTCTTTATTGGACAGTTAATCCTAGTGTTATTTTCTGTAAAACTTCCCGTCATGGTTATGAACGATGTAGCATTTGTTCTGCTATCTTTAACCCAACCTCACATTTCACTGATTAACATACTTATGAACTCGGTTTTGGTGGCCCTGGATAAGGAACTGGGACATCGAATGTAAGAAGTGTTTTTGCCTGATCTATACATTCACTAGAGGTTGTGTTAGCCGAGCACACACATCATTTTTTATGATTTACAAACCTGTCACAAAGAGTTCTTGGGTGACAGGTTCCCTTTATTAATACGTTTGCAAACTAAGAAACCAAAACCTCATTTTTAAGGGAATTGCTGAAATGACAGCAAACCAGATGGAAGCCCACTGACTCAATAGATTAGCTTTTACCATGAAAATGGAAACCGAGTACCCTGTAATTATTCCTCACATCCAGAGAGACAGACTCAGACTAAGCCTGACTTCTTACAAGAAGCACGAACGGGAAGAGCCGAGTTGCATCGACAACCTTGGGCCAATTTCAAACCTTCGTTTTTTAGGGAACGTTTCTCATAAGGTGTTAGAAGCACAAATGCAAACTCATCTATCAGCTCATGGCTTTCTGACCCATTTCATTTAGGTTTCAGTAAAAAAGCACAGCGAGAATAAGCCCATTTCTCAAGTTCAGTGACCTACTGATGGAAAGAGACAAAGTACATTGTTGGTCATAATACTCTTTGACCTCTTGTTGCATACCGAGGACCATTGTGTCTTAATCGAGTGAATTTGAAAATTTGGAAAAAAAAGTGCAAGAATGAAAATAAGATATCTTTTTTCTTACATTTTGATAGCAAGCAAAAAAATCAAATAAACTCATACCACTCTTCAATTTAGATTTCGGCAAAAATCTGAGCTCATTATTTTACTACTATTCCCATCAGCATTTCAGCCTTTTTTTTTTATTATGTCTACTTTGGACTACAAATCTCATCAGCAAGGCATAAGCTTAGCATTTTTCTTTTGCCAGAGGCTTGCTGGGAATGGTAGCATTTGTAATCCAACAACAATAGAGGAACTTTGTATCTAACTAGTTACAGATGCTATTAAATCAGAATACCAGACACTGGAAATAAAAATTCAAGAACAATTGCAAACAAATAAATGATCCAAATATTAGTCCCCTATAGTCTTTTGGAGAATTTTGCCCCTGAAGCCAGCTTCAGAAAAATAAGAATAGTCTGAGTTGTGTGGGATTTTTTTTGTAAATCTTATAATGCTATTTTGTATAGAAAAAAGTTTATATTCCAAACAGGGTTTTTTTTTTCAGATTTTACAATGAAACATTGCCCTCTATAGCAACATAAGAATAAGCTTCAACCCATTCTGTATTCATTAAAAAACTTCAAACAATTGAGTCTGAAGGGGATCACATTGCATATATTTGGATGCCTTTTAACTGTTGTTCTCTTAAGATGCCAACAAAGCAAACACAGTTTATACAAGTTTTATCTTTTTTTCTTTATACTGAAGCCTGTAGGACTTTTACATATTAACCGTTTCTGTGTCGGCACAGGCTGAAGATCTCTGCAGTTGTTTTACATTTTTAACCTGTTCAGTGGCCTTTTAGTGATCTACAATAACTTAGAAAATATAATTGCTCCAAACCATTGCTCCATCACATAATAATGAATTGGGATTTCTGCAAGCATAGAATACATTTCCCACCACCAGCCAGCTTTGTTTATATTTCTGCTTTATAGTTTGTGACCTTGAAAACCTTTGTGTCTTAAATATAGCTGGCAGGTCACTGGAGAATCTTTAAAACATTATTGTTTTTAAATGTTGACTATTTAGAATATTTTAACATAAAAAGAAGGGGTTTTTTTGGTATTCAATGGAGTTAGTTGGGTAGAACAAGGAAGCATATGCCCATCGAATCACCCAGCCTTCATCATGTCCCTGTAAGTGTGCTGGCAAAGCTTTAGATTTCCCTGTTGTAAGCAGATGTGCCGTAGACATTGGCCACATTAAGGCAAATCCAGCTTGGCTAACCGAGATTTGGGGTCCTTTGGGGCATCCTTTGCAATCCCCGTTATATCACTGTAGTCAAAAAAAGGCAATTTTGTGCTTATAACACTTATGTTCAAAATGTGCAGATAGGTGTGACATAAACTGATCTAATCAAGGATTGAAAAGTCATGGCACCTTGTCTGCAGTTACAGTGTATACATTGCTCTGTGCACAGCAGTGCGCTGTTGTGCTGTCTAGTGATGAGTGTTCGGAAGTGTCCATATCCATGAACAGAAATGGAATGGACAGGTGGTAGATAGATTAAAAGATGAATGGACCAATTCTGTATGTAACCCAAAACCTTACATCAAAAAATGTTTTGATTTATGTTTTGAGTATGAAGTAATAAATCATAAAGAATTACACTGATTATGACATAGTAATACACAGTAATATTTGGGTGAACAGGTAGGTGACTCTTTGCAAATGAATAAACCGTAGTAGTAATGTTTATAAAGAACGTATAATCACCCTGTGGAACTTGTAGAGTCATATCTAAATTTATGACCAGACACTGGATAAAATGGATCTCTGCACAATACAGCACTTGAACTTGTGGTACTCGAATTAAAGCTAATGAGAACTGTATAAAAACACATTAATGGTTCTTATCTGACATGCTACATAAACTTAGATTTATCGATTACATCACAGATGCAGCTAATGAGGTTTTATTTTGCTTTTCTTGATTGCTGAATGTTTAGTTACTGTCCAAATTCAGAGGTATCAGACTAAAACAGAATATTTTGTGTGCCATATTTTGTGCGCTATTGGTCTTCCTAACAAAAGGATAACTCCCTAAAAAAAACATACTTACATAAACTGTTTATGTTCAATTTAATAGGCATAGCCCATAACAATGACCCCAGTGTCATTCTTCACGGCTCCTTTAAGGGATTTATTACAGATTAAAATACTAGTTTTGACAAGAAATTTAAAGTGGCAACAGGGGTTTTCTAATTTTTTATTAATTTTTCTTTTTTTAACTAGAAATTAAAAAGATGGCCAGACCTGAATCCAGACATTCCCGTCCAATCCATGTCTTGGATGTAACAAACTGTAGGCTTGTTATGGCCGACTATTAGATCAAGTGTTCCAAGGTACCTTCATGCTGCCTATCGGATTGATCATCGGAGATTGCACAGAAAGATAAACTCTGGTGTGACTTGGTAAAGAACAAGCAAGCAACAGAAACCTCATGTGAATTGCTTTTAGCGATTTGTCGAGAAATGTTTTCTACAAAGGCAAATATGGTTGAATTTCTGCTGTAAGCACAGTTTAGTTGATCATCATTTCAATGTTTAGCTACTGTGGGAAGTTAAAATTCTCACCTCTGCTACTTAAGCAATCATATAACAGAAGGGTGGCAGGTATAAAAATGATGGCTGCTTTATATGTGGCGTGATTTATTTGTTATTAGTATCCCACTAACACTTTGAGCCAAAAATATTTGTCAGTGAGGTTGAAACAAAGAAATAAAAAAAAACACAATGCTGTTTAATGCAAAATCAATGCATAACTGATCGTAAACACACATCTAAAGAGTTTCCAGCCCACATATGGCCTTAGGGGCATTTAATGTACACCTCCCTTAGGATATGATGTCAAATCTCGTGGTGACTCTGCAGTCCCAGTTTCTGGTAATAGAGCAAAAATTACAAAGGAACTATATGCATTTATGAAATCGATGAGAATTCTTGCACGCCTCCTTACTGTGGCATTGAACTAGTTGTACCAATTGTACTAATTTAACTAATATACAAAGCAACACAAGGGAGCAGGAGAAATAAGCGCCTTTCAATGGACAGATCTCTCCTCCCTCCAAAATAAGACAAGACAATGGAGAAGTGGCTGTGGTGGGTGTGGGTGCCTTGAAATTGTTTACATTTTGTAGCTTCACCACACCAATGCTGAACAAAGCACTCTAACAAAATGAAAACACTTTGTATTATTAAAGACGTATTGGATAGGGCATTGGGGAGATATTCCTGAGGCTTAGATGTCAAACGCCTTCTTCAGGGTCTATAAAATGGCTCTGACTGTCGGCATCTAGAGGATCATGGAACATCCCTTGATATCCATTAACGCCTTACATACTGTGGGTCGCACAATGTTTAGCACTGGCTATGGGTGAAGTGGCATCCTCTACCTATATGTTATATATATATCCAGTTTTTATACTAAACCCACTCAGAGTTAGAGGACTGTGTAAATGATCACAGGGCAGTGTAATTTGCACCCAACTGAACTGATTACAATCACAGCAGAGCAATAATGCAGTATTTAATGGAATGCTTTGTCACATCAGATGCTGTTGTAATCCCATAAGTATTATGTTTAAATCACTACAACTTGATGTCTACTGTGGCTGTCCCTATCAGGACATTTTCTTGTTTCCTGGGAAATTAATGGCTTCAAAGAAGCACTTTCAAGATTTTCATCTGAATTTACAAGAAAATTGAAGCTACTTTAATGATCATATTTTCTCATTAGAGAACAAAGTTTTTGTATCTACAAAATGTTTATCATTATTCAGAACAAGTGTATTTTCAAACCAATTTATGATTATTTAGTTTTATTGAGTACGTATGGATTTTTACTTTTCTCCCTATTTTCAATCCCTTACATTTTTTTGTCCTGTACAAGAGTGCCCTCTACAGGCTGAGATGATCCTTTACATGATTACTATATATTGCAACAATCTTTGTTCATAATTGTTTGATGTTAGTATCTAATCTTAGTTATGTGATCCTTTGGTTTCTCACAGCAAACACACCAATATCAAAAGTATATCTCAGTATATAATGCTATTTATGGAATATCATTATTATTAAAAATATTAAATATCCGTTTGAATAGATATTAAAACATTGGTTCACCATTATATATTTGGTATATAAAATAAGAATGGTATTTATGAAAACTTAAGCCCTTATCTGTAATCTGTATTTATTCACTGTATGTCAGTGTCCTAGTGAGCTATGTGTGGTTATCTGTTAATTTTCTATGGGTTTTTTTCTGGAATCTGTATGTTTGTTACATTGATAATTGCCTATTTAATGCACTCATGTTAACGGTTAGTTTAAAGTCTTTAAGAGCCTCCTGAATTATTTTTCCTTTATTATTTTATTGCCGCAGGCACTGCTTTACCCTTTAATTGCAGTGTGTTCCAACTGTTTAGTGCGGTTAGCCCTTTTTTAATAACTGAAAAGTCAAAACAAAAATGTTTGTGGATTTACTTTTTTATTTTTTACACTCAGTTTTGTGTTTCGTCAAAAAATGCAAGAGCAAAAGATACTTCAAAGTGATGTCATAAATGGTCATCTTTATTATATGCAAAATCTCTACATGAGACTTCATGGTATATGTTAATATAAGTATTAAGTTACAGCTCACATCAGTTCATAAAACACATGCAAATCATAAAATTATAAGTTTAACACATGCAGTTAAATGTTTAAAGCAAACCAATAAAACCAGTAGAGAGCTATCTCTATCCAAGGAATTACATAGGAAGTACATATTTTACTGTTGACTAAAAATAAAATAGGTATTTCAGGAAATGAGGAAAATCAGAAAAATGTCATTTAGCCATACCATCTGGAATAGTTGTTTTAAAAGAAAAACTCAAAAATGCATATCTCTTAATGACCTCATTAGAGTATTAGCTCATCTGTTCATCAATTGCTCTGTTGCTGTTTTTATAGGCCCGCTGTGTGTCTGTGGATAAGCCTTCAGAGAACAAATCAAAATGTTCTTATTTATAGAACATTCAACACCCTGAATATTTATTCTAAAATAGAAGCTGAATTTGGTTATGTGCAGAAGAACATTGGATCTCATTTTACAATTTGTCTTTCTCTTTGTATGGATTATTATGCTATGTCATTTTAGCCATTATCTGTTTGTGTGACTCATATATATATATATATATATATATATATATATATATATATATATATATATATATATATATATATATATATATATATATATATATAAACATACATAAGTGTATATGAGTGTATATATAGTTATAAACATTGTTGTGTGTGCTTTTGCATAAACAAACAGGTGGGTCAAAGAACATACCTGCCATACGTTGCCTTGACATTTAGTATCTGGGTTACTCTAGTGAATGAAAACATAATAAATTGTGTGTAAAACTTCAGGGCGTATAGATGTTAACAAGCAGGGACAGATCAAAAATTGGCCAAAATAGGCTTTTGCCACTGGCCCCCCATTTGCTGGTTACTTATATGTCAGTAACACATTTGTCTGCACTGTACAGAAGAAACACAGTACTTGTTTTCCTAGGTGATGTGGGGGCCTAATTGGTATAAGGGGGTGCTTCTCCTGTAGCAAAGTATTGGACTACCATGCAGGAAGTTCATTTAAAGTAAATCTATAGTTACCATTACACAGTTATAAAAGTAACTATTAGTGTATACAAAGGGTTTTCAAAATGTCTGGATATGTACTCAGAGACAGTTTTAATGCCAGGAATAATGGAAAAACTGGGATTACCGGGTAGTCCAGAAGATGTCTGTAAATTTCCTTCCATGTTCATCACTACTACAGTTATTCCTTTATATGTTGGCTTCATTGTAATTATAATAATTGTATGTATTATTTATAGAATATATATATATATATATATATATATATATATATACACATATATATCATAGTTTACCCGTCAAACTTTATATGGGTATTAAATATGCATACTATACGTATTTCACTAGAGCTGTCCAGTAGTGCAGTTATTCTATTGTAGACGCACCATGCTAGAAATGTTGATTAAAAATCAAAACAGAGGTTTCCCGTAGGTAAAGTATAATGTGATATCCGTATCGCCTGTTTTAAAGCTTATATAACTTCCCAGCCGTGTTGCTTTGTTAGTTGCCTATAAAGTTATTTCTGGTATCCTTTATATAATTTACATGAGAAGTAGTCTGATAGAGGCATTTTTATTACTTCAATTCATGATGTTACCAGAGAAAAAATTGTGAAGTGGTAGATTTAGAGAACTCTGTATGTCAACACATTTTACTATCTCATCTGTTATTGCGGTTCACCCAGTTTTATTGAGAATGTATTTCATTACTATACACTTTGCTTAAACATTGGAGCAAGTAAGTTTGTTATATGTCAGCTGAGCCACATATCACAGTTTGTCTTTATTTAAAAAAGCAGTATAGGGTTTGCTTTTATCCTTGAGTGTATATTACAGGCAGTCTTCATTTACAATTACCATGTTATAGCCATTTACACTTACAACATGCATTGGCTTTCAACCTAATCTGAACAAATATCACAGTATATAGACTTGCGTTGTATTGTGGGTTTCTTGTAGGTTCTGATCACTACACATAACGCTGCCCCATGCTCAGCGGTGTATACCAGGGAGGTCGCTCCATGAGGTGGCCCTCAAATCGGATCCCTGATGTACGACTGTTCCATGAGCCGGTTAAGGAGATCAAAGCTTTTCCTTGGAATTGCCACAACATCCATAGCATAGTTTATCCCACACATCCTGTAAATGCAGTGCATCAGGATAGGATTTCAAATCTCGGTGCTCAGCATAAAGGATGTTTTTCGGGGCAGATGGGGTGCTGCTGTAGGTCAAGGGCAGCCCAGAGCTCTCCCAAAATACACCACAGGTTTCCTTCTATGTGAAGAATCCCATTGTGTTATTACTGAAATTCCTCGTAAAGTAACATGAATAACAGCCTCAAAACAGAACATACCTGTAGAGGAGAGGGCAGGGAAGGCGGACTCTGCTTTAACTTGAAGATTTTGGACCACCATGAAAAGGCAATCATACACATGGGCATTGAGGTTTCTAGCATAACTAGGCAGAATTTATACTCAGACTGGATCCTTGCAGATTTCTTCATGGATAATCTATTGTCGTGCATACAAAGGGTTTTCATATGTTTTCAGTATGTCTGGATATGTGATAAGTGACAGTTTTGATGCTAGGAATTATGGGCAAATCTGGATTGTCTGGTTAGTGTATCTTAAGGAGAATATAGAATTTAGAAGATGGGTAGTCCAGAAGTAGTTCATAAGATATCTGTATAATGTCTATATTTTTATGTGTTTCATAAACTGGTGTGTGTGTGTGTGTGTGTGTGTGTGTAGAAAACTGAACACAACCTGTTATCCAACAGATTAACAGCAAGTAACACAGTTTACACATTCCATTCCATATTTCCAGTCTAGACCGGTGCAGTAACAATAGTATTTTGCAGCACTACCAAAATAACAAACTATATTTTCTGAAAGGGAAAGCAAACATGAACTATGTTTTTTTCTTCCTACTTAGATAGTGATCATGCAAGTTACCGTAATTTTAGAGAAATAAAAATTACTTTCTAAGTTGATGACGTGAAACCTTTTCTTTCCACTAAAGATTACACTGATCATACTGTATGTTTATTTTGCACAGGAGTCAGGTTGTCAAATTATGAAACGTTCAGAGAAGGGCAACACCTTGTCATATACAGTAAGCTAACTCAACATCATTCTCACAATAAAGGGTTTGTATCTATATTTTCAATTGAAAAGCTTAAGCAAAAATAAAAATAAATTAAAAATGCCTATTTTTGTAGCAGTCCAGGACCAATGAAGGTAGGAAAGTGTGGACTTCTGTTAGCACGAAGCAACCCTGGGCATAAGTGCTCTGCAAGCAGCAGCCCAGAAGAACCAAGCTCAAGTCTAGACTCGAACAATAACATTAGCAGGCAGGAACTAATAGAACAGAACAAATACTGCATGAGCTGGTAAAACAGGCAAATAAAGGTTTCTTCTTGATTAGACATCGATTTTGCAAGTCCATTTTGGAGACATAGCAAAAAAAATTCAAAGGTCTCTTAAATTGAATGTCAACTCAGATATATCTTGACAACTGCTGATTTTCCAAATCTGATGTTTCTTTACCCTTTTAGCGACAGCTGATGTACTGGCTACATTAACATTAAATGCAAGAGCAAAAGATACTTCAAAGTGATTACTTTTAAGATTAATGATGCACCTGGTATGTCATGGGTTAAAACTGACACTGCAGCAACAATCTGATGACAGCCTTGCTCTCCTCTCTGTCATCAAGATTCAGCAACTCGGGCTCTGAGCTGACATACAGAGTGTAATGTCTGTACAAGTGCCGTCACACAAACAGCATTAAATTCCAACACAGTAGGTATGGTTTGTCAGTGTAGTAGAGCCCCTGCGGAGTCTGTAGAGACCCCAATGGAATTTCTGATGGCCTCTTTATTTTCTGCTCACACATACTATGACAAGGCACCAAAAAAAAAAGTTGGAATAGGTTTTTATAAAGTGAAAAACAAAACTTTAGTTTCAAAACATTTCAAATAATTTTTCTTCTTACCATCAGAAAAATACAATAAAACAAATCCTTTTGGTCATCAAATACTTAGGCAGTATTGCTAAAACATATTTTTTTTACATTACATGTTTATATCCCTGCAGAAGAAAAACAGACATTCAAATGAGTTGTTGCAGCAAGTATACTTATAGAGGAAAAAGCAGTTTTTTTCCTTGATCATAAAACACGGGGCAAGATGCAGTAATCTAGGTAAGTACCGACTTAATTTAAAAAAAAAAACATCCTTTATTTGTAGACCTACACGATGTTGTTGTCAGTTATGTGATATTTTGCATGGCTTTCACTATTAAGTACCACAGTGATCTGACTCTTTATGGCAAGCAGTCAACTCGAACCTAAGTACATGTGACTCTGTATGGCAAGTATACTAGCGCAAATTCAAATGAATGACTGAATGCTACCTGACATGAGAGTGCTTAAATACACTCACAAACTATACACCGATCAGTCATTACATTTTTACCACCTACCTCATATTGTGTAGGTCCACCTTTTGCCACAAAAACAGCCCTGACCCATCGAGGCATGGACTCCACTAGACCTCTGAAGGTGTGCTGTGGTATCTGGCACCAAGACGTTATCAGCAGATCCTTTAAGTCCTCTAAATTGAGAGATGGGGCCTCCATGGATCAGACATATTTGTCCATCACATCACACAGATGCTCGATTGGATTGAGATCTGGGGAATTTGAAGCCAAGTCAACACCTTGAACTCGCTGTGTTCCTCAAACCATTCCTGAACCATTTTTGCTTTGTGGCAGGACGCATTACCCTGCTGAAAGAGGCCAATGCCATCAGGGAATACTGTGTCCATGAAAGGGTGTGCATAATATACAACAATGCCTCGGTAGGTGGTACACGTCAAAATAACATCCACATGAATGGCAGGAGCCAAGGTTTCCCAGAAGAACATTGCCCAAAGCATCACACTGCCTCCACTGGCTTGCCTTCTTCCCATAGTGCATCCTGGTGCCATGTGTTCTCCAGGTAAGCAATACACACACACAGGGGTCAGCATGGGCATCCTGACTGGTCTGCGGCTATGCTGCCCCATACGCAACAAACTGAGATTCACTGTGTGTTCTGACACCTTTCTATCAGAACCAGCATTTACTTGTTCAGCAATTTGCATCTGAGTTTATATGTGATTACCAGTTGATCTATACATGCAAAGACGGGTGTTTGTGTTATTCTGTTGATCTATATCTGCTATGCTGTGTTTCCACACATTCTTTATGTATACCTGCAAATACAGGGTTTGTATATCTTATTTGGTTGGTCTATACCTGCAGTGCTGTTTCCATGAGTTGGTTTTTTGATCTATACCTTCAGTGCTGAGTTTACATGTGATCCCCAGTTGATCTATACTTGCAAAGCTGGGTTTGAGTGTTATTCTGTTGGACTATACCTACAATGCTATACATGCAAGTGTTGGTTACATGTGTTGTTTATTTGATCTATGCTTGAACTACAGGGAGAAAGGAAAACAAAGGCTTAGTGAATGAAGGGACAAAGGGGCTCTGGGGAAGTGTACGGGAGAGAGGACCTTTCAAACACATGGTAGGGTCAGAAGGAAGGAAGACTGCACTGACTTTCACAGTCTTCCCCTAATCTGCAGTTAGTGTGGCAAATATATTTTTTTATGTGTGGGAGCAGAGGGAGTTATTGCATGGTATCATGCATGGTGGGGGTGCAAAGGAAATATTTCCAATTTTTTCAATATTTAAAGGAAAAATGTTTTTGTTACAAATATTGCACTGTTAGCAGTTTTTTTTCCCTGTATTTAATGTATTTAAGGTACATTATTGTTACCAGTGTTTCCAGTTATATTTTATTGTACTTGTTTGCAGTTGCAAATAAATAATCTCTAATTAAAACTTGTTGTTTGTTACAAGAATTTTCCCCATTCTTTTTTGCCTAGGGGGGCGCCAGAGAAGAACACTTAAGGCCAGCCCTGCCCATGGCAATGTCACCGGTTCACTGCTTTTCCTTCCTTCCTGCTTTCCTACCTAGAGTATTTGGCACTCAGGACGGATCCTGTATGTGGCACCCCTTCACAAAAAAATAATGTTGGCAAGAATATTTATTTCACAAATTTATAAATTAAATATGTTTAAAATAACATTTACTGAACAGATATGGTACAGCATAACTCAATTGAAATTCACATGTGAACTCGGCACTGAAGGCATAGAATCAGACATACAAATCCTGTATTTGCAGGTATACAATAATAACGTATGGAAATGTAGCATATGGATCAAGAGAATAACACACAAACCCAGCTTTGTAGGTACAGATCAATTGGAATTCACATAAAAACTTAGCATTGCACACCCCAAATCCAGCCCTGGCGTCCACATTCCCCACATAGAACCTGAGCAGCACCCAAGTTACACACATCTTTGTCCCCAAACAGCCCAGCATGAGTCAACTTTGTCCCCAAGCAGCCTGCCCTATGCCATCTTTGTCCTATAAACACCCTGCCTGTGCCACATTGGTCCCCAAGGCTCAAACACTCTGATTGTGCCATCTTTGCCTTTCCACAAATCAATTATACATCTATGCACACAAACACTTTAACAGTCACTCACTAATTCACACTTTCATTCACACAAATTCATTAATTCATACTCACTCATTTAGACAATTCATCCACACATTAATTCATACTCCCACTCAGTCACACAATTCATGTACACATTAATTCCCACTCTTCATTTCAACATTCTTACTACCCCCTTTCTCACCATCTACCCCCTCTCCCCTCTTTGTAGTTCACTTACCTTTCAGAAGTCCCTCGCTGGGAGCATGAGGCCTCTGTCTCCCTGGTCTGCCGCGGTGCGCGCTGCTTCTCTGCTGAGCGCCGGAATATGACATGTCGGCATTGCGACCGAGCTAGAGGCTTCGCAGAAGAGACTGAGTGGTTGCTGAGTGGTTGTGCCCCTCTCATCCACGTTAAAAAAAAAAAAAAAAAAAAAAGTACATTGTCCTGGATTGAGGCTGCCTGGGACTTAAGGTCCCATTCCGGGACTGTCCTGGGCAATCCGAGACATGTGGTCACCCTACCCTGAAACAGTCTTCCTGTGCTTATTCTGCCCCTGAAACAGCCTGCCTGTCCCATTTTTGCCACTAAAACTTACTTATTCACTCTCTCACACCCCCTTACCTCTGTTGCAGATGTCACTCATCCAGGAGCTGGCAGAGCATCACTGGGGCCATGCAGACGTCTATGCATGGCCCCCAGCACGGCCCAACTTACTGCTGTGGCACCCACACATCGTGTGAAAAAACTATTTTCTTGTGCAGCGGAAGTAGGAACCTGGGTGGGAAAAGAGCTTCCTCGCACAGTGTGCGAGCTCCACAGCATTAAGATGCGGGCCTGCGTTAGGTGGCTGTCGGGCCTCCGGGCACCCGCTTGATGAGTGTCACCCGCTACTCTACTGACCACTGAAAACCAGGAACACCCCACAAAGGCTGGAGTTTTGACCCTTGTCATTTTCCTGCTTGTAACACATCAACTTAGAATCAGTGTGTACATGTGTGTTAGTATGTATAGGCATGGATATGTTAGCATTGTGTAAGTGTGCTTACGAATGTGTGCCAGAGAGTATTTTGCAAAGGGCACAGGCAATGATGGCACAGACCAGCCATTTAGGAGCAAAGGGAGCAATCACAAGATGTTTGAGGGCAAAGGTGGCACTGTGGGACATGTTTGGTGATGTTGGGGAGTCCAGGGGCATTTTTTGCAGTGGGACCCCGTGGTTACTAGTTTCGCACTATTATCTATCCTGAAGGGGTTAAAGCTCTACGCACGTAAACTATGCAGTTGCTGTAGTCAATGAGCAAATTTGAACAAAACCTGATTGCTGTCGGATGCCATGTTTCCTTCAAATGCATAGCCATTCTTTAAAAACAAATCGTCATTCTGCCACTAGGTGGTAGTAGTTCTAATTTCATATAGTGTCCGAATTTTATCATTAAATCCACCTTAAAGGTTTTGTAAAAACACAGAGGTTTACTATTTAATTTTGAAATATAAATTATGGCTTTGGGCCTTGTTTTCCCATAAGCATGACATATTTTACATATTGTGACTACCTCCCTCTGTTAATTAAAATCATTGCCTCTGGATACCTATTCCTGCTTGGGTTTAATCTTTTTTTTTTTTTTTTTCTTTTTCTTCTTTTTTATAAAGTAAGTGGCATTTTTCCTAATAGTGCACAGGGGATTTTCTTGTTTTGGGTTTAAGCCTATCCCCACTTTGCTGTTTATTTAGCAATGACTATTCATTTCCTACACAATTTAATTCAAAAACAAATGTATCCTCAAGCGACAATGAATAATTGCTCACACTTATTGTGCTGAAGCACTCCTGTCACACTAATAAGCTTCAGGCACCCTGACAATCTCAAATGCACACAAACAACTGACACAACTCTAAGCCAGACAAAATTGGCACTTAAACATACATTTCAGGTATTAACGGTGCAGTCCGTTACTTGTAGTTTGGTTCTGTCTGGGGCAAGTAGGAAGGATGAGCTCGCTGGTAAATAAAATATTTCTTTACTGGACTCAAAGGTTGTCTTGAGTATACCTTATGCTGCAAGGAGTTACTGAGTTACTTCACAGAGCAAAGAGATGCAACTCAAGTTAAATTGAGTCTCTAAAATCAGAAAATAACCTGTTAAAGGAAAATCTTTATAGAGCTCAAAATAATAATCAGACTTCCCATCATACCAAGACAACCCCAAGGACGTCATTGTCTTCTTTAATAATTTGCAGATAAAAAAATGTATTGCTGAAGGAATTCAAGAACAAGCCCTGACCTGAAAAGTTAACACGGATAAATCTGTTCTCTGACTATATAGCTATAAGAAACCACAGAATGTGATTCAATGACATAACTTCTTACTGAATTCCCTACGCGATTAATCATGACACATGATGGGAACTCATTAATATTCACTGATCCTATCGAGACCAGAGACAAACTGGTCCAGCTGGAAAGCTGGAGTAGGAACTATATGACGTTTTGGGACCCGGTTGTCCTTAAAAAGAAGTAATGGGTAACAGAAAGGAAAAGAAGAAATAGATATTGCCTTGGCATTTCCAACGTATACAGTCGATTCTTGCGACTTGTGATACTGACTTTATGATGTTATGGCTTTATACTTGTATAGAGGGCAATAGTAAGCTACACAGTATTTAGATATTACACACGTTAAACACACAATGCTCTCACCACACCTTTTTGACACGTAGCAAACACTTAAAATTATATTAGTGGAACATTTTACATTACCGCTTGCTATAGCTGCATATGCTGTGGTCAGGAAGCTAATAAACTATGCAGAATTATACTAGTACAAATTACCTTAAGGCACCGATTGAATTGCACTAGAGTTCTGACTCGAGAAAGGGAGACTAAAATACGACCTACAGCCATACACACCAATATATTTCATAGGTTATAATTTTAATTCTTAAATATTCCTAGATATTATGAAAGTCCTCCAGCGGGGTACAAAAATAAATCTACAATATCAGCAGCGTATCCAAGCCTCAAATAGCTCTGTAGTTTTTACTATTTAAATTAAAGGCAGATATTATTTAAATAATTCTTGATGACATGACAGATTTTTGTTCATTTTAGGAGGATCTGTAATTGAGACCGTGGCATCCACAGCTTTATATGCAGACTGATATTTGAGATAGCCGTATATAAAGACAAGCCTTTCGTCCAAAGCACTGGCATTCAGCTTAAAGCTGGTGGACTGAATCTTACAGGTGCCATTCCACTTGCTCTACCAAAACTATCATTTTCATAGATAAATACAGAACAAACATCACTCTAAAAAAAAAGTTTAAAGTCCAAACCTATCCCAGAAATAATTCTTTATTCAAGTAAAATTGTCTTATATTTTATGCTCACACTCAAATGTGACTCCAAAGCAGGCAATATGGTGATGTCAAACACAAAATGTTTATTTCATGTGGTTAAACCCATTGAAAAGGCATATATGTGAAAGATTGTGTTTTTTTCTAAGTTGAACAAAATGTTCCACTAAAAGGAGGGTTGATTTCAACTCCTTGGCTTCACTTTACAATATGAAAGCCCACCACAGTAAGGTCCTTTGTCTCATCATCATGCATTATACAAGTGGCAAACTCAGTCCTTCATGCTGGAGAAACTTGCCCCTTGATCATAGAGTGAAGAGAAAGTTAAAGCCCCTCCCGCATACGCATTCACTCCTGAAAATCTAAATTAATCAGTGTACCTTTTATTGTACTGAAAACTATTTTTCCCTCCATCTGCTTTGATCTGTAATGTATATGGCATGATAAGTAAAATATTTACAAAACTGTTTTGTTTGTGCATTATTGAGGGGGTAAAACCTCAAGGAAAGTTCATATTCTAAAAATAATGCAAATCGTTGCAATGCTGGATACAGAAATATCAATGACATGATAGACATGTCATATTTACTGATTATCTATCTATCTATATCTATATGTACATATACACACACCGTATTTGCTCGATTATAAGACGACCCTCCAAAATCTGAATATTAACTTAGGAAAAAAAGAAAAAGCCTGAATATAAGACAACCCTAAAGGAAAAAAGTTTTACCAGTAAATGTTAATTCACGTAAACTATTTTTTTTAATAAAAGCTATGATTGAGAAAAAAATTTTTTTTTGTTTTTATTTCCTTGTATTTTCCAACCTGCCCCCCAGTTACACACATCTGCCCCCAGGCTTGCCACACCAATATGGCACTGTGGCCCATGATATGCCTTTTAACCCTCTATATGCCACTGTGCCCCATGGTATGCCTTTTGACCCCCTATGTGCCACTCTGCCTCCAGAAATGCCTTATATCCCTATATCCCATTCTGGCATTTAGGGGGTTAAAATGCATATTATGGGGCAGAGTGGCTTATAGGGAGGTATAAGGCATTCCAGGAGGCAGAGTGGCATTAAGGGAGTTAAAAGGCATTGTATAGAGCACTCTGCCTCCAGAAATGCCTTATACCCCTATATGCCACTCTGGCATTTAGGGGGTTAAAAGGCATATTATGGGGCAGAGTGGCATATAGGGAGGTATAAGGCATTTCAGGAGGCAGAGTGCTCTATTAAATGCCCCCTTAACGCCACTCTGCCTCCTGAAATGCCTTATACCTCCATATATGCCACTCTGCCCCATAATATGCCTTTTAACACCCTAAGTGCCAGAGTGGCATATAGGGGTATAAGGCATTCCAGAAATGCCCTATGCCCCCATTTAACACACACACACACTTACCGGTGCTTCCAATTTCCTGCTGTATTGCCGGGGCAGCGGGTTGACGTCTCCTTCCGCTGCAGCCGGAAGGAGGTGGAGTTGGCAGCGGAGGTTTGTCTGCGTCCGTCGCGCATACCTTCCCCGACTGTCAGAGATCAGAGTTCCCCGCACCGGTGCGGGGAACTCTGATCTCTGACAGTCGGGGAAGGTATGCGCGACGGACGCAGACAACCCCCGCTGCTAGCCACACCTCCTCCCGGCTGCAGCGGACGCACCGGTAAGTGTATGTGGGGGGGTGTTAAATGGGGGGGGGGCACAGGAGGATCCAGGTCCCCTGCAGCGGTGCGGGGGATCTGGATCTTAGTCTCATAATCAGACCTCTATTTGAGGTCTGATTAGAAGACGACCCCGATTAGAAGACGAGGGGTATTTTTCAGAGCATTGCTGTAATTACATCATATGCCAGAATAACTGTAATACAGATAACAGTAATGCCAGGAAATAGTCAATACGTGTGAAAGAAAGCTCTTTCCAGAAACCGAATAAATTAGTTTATTGGAAAATTTAACATCCTGAAATGTAACAGATCTAAATATAGTGATTCTGATTTTAACAGGCAAACAAATTAATGGAGAACTATTGGCAAAATGGATGAGACCTATGTTTTGTAGTAGCAAAAGTATTAGTAGTTAAAAGTGGCTTTCAGTATGTTACATCATGTACAAATCTCTTGTAGCAGAGAACCAGAAATCTGTTAGGAGTAGTCAGGGCACCCACTGCAATTCCTAGTCATCTGGGCCGTGCGAAATGCATATGGCATACAAATGGAACAATACCCATGGTGTCAATTTTGAACTAGTAAAACAGATTTGCCTGTAACACTTTATCAATAATATAAACAAAAATTTATTTTGCATGTGTGCATGCTTATGTAACAATGGGGTTTCAGCCCAAAATACAGTAAATGCCTCCAACTATAATGCGAAGATCCACAAATCAAGGAACCCTTTGCCTGTAAACAAACCCATTCTTTCACTTAAATTTCACCATCATCACTTGCATAAGGAGCCAAGAGCATATCCTCTTGTTACATGGTATCTACATATATAATACAGTTTATAACTTTGTCAAAAATATGGTGAAAGTCCTGGTGGAGGGGACAGAAGGAAAAAAAATCTTTACAGCAGGACATTTATCTTGAAAGTTAAGTAATTCTAAACACGCTTCACATACAAAATGTATGAGATCTGAGGAAATCCCGTTCATTAGAAATTCTAGGCTTTACTTAAAAATCCAGGTGATTTAAAAGTGAAAACAGATATTTTGGTATCTGTCATTTTACAAATCTTAAAACAATATCACTTGCAAATATTTGTTTCCATTCTGGAAAACTGTAGTGCAATGCGTTTAAGTTATTTAGTCCTTTGTGTAAAATTTCATATTTCTGTGGAAAGATAAGAAGACGCTCCAGTAAACAAGAATATTGTGCAAGCCCAGGTAAGGCTTACTAGTCCATTAAAGCCTAATGTGTCCGAAGTGGCTTCTTAAAAAACATAACTAAGAACTTAAAAGCAGAAATAAATAGAAAAAGTGACTGTAAACAGATCCACTTTTCAATGAAATTCAGGGATTGTTGGCTTGACCTTCACAGACATTAGTGGACAATTAAATTCTGAAGCATCCAGTCTTGAGAACTCCAAAAAGGAGCTACATTTCTAATATGATAGGCAAGTTTCCTTGTTTTCAGTCAAGGGGTTTATTTTGATATTTTCTTTAAAAGGACCTTTATTTTAGATTGCTTCTTGCTTTTCTCTCCATTTTGGGACACCTCATGAGATGGTGTCTTTAGCACAGGGATGCCATGAACCTCCTGGACTGGCTTTCCATCATTTAAAGAGGAAGGGAAGGATGGATGTGGTAGCTTGGAGATTGGTATAACACTGGAAAGTTGGTGCAAGCTGCAAGACTTCTCCAGAATACCGTTATATACTTTACTTGCTGGACTAAAAACCATGCTTTGGCTTTCTGTTAGACCTGTTGCATCAGGAGATGTTTTAGAAACATCTGCTGTTAAAGGAGAGTCTCCAGATAAGGATTCTTCACATGAGGTTTCTTCTCTTGATATCTTCCTAATGGCAGAAGTAACCAGCTGCACTTCAAAGCTTGAGGGAGGAGACTGTCTTCTTCCAATGGAAGAATTCAATGAATCACATTCTGAACCGGTATCTTGGGTCTCCCTTTAATACACAAAATAAAAGCACATTTTAGTTGTTTGAGAGTGGTGTCAACAATTTTTGAATGTTCTTGAAATGTTCTAGAGAGAAATGCAGGACTGTAATATGAAAGGATTAGGAGCCAAACAGTAATCTTTGTTGTGCTCTTTTCCACTGTTTTGTGGAACATCTACTGTCTTAGTCTAAAAATTAAAACAGATCCAAAATTAAAACTAGGTTTTTAGACTGAAAACTTAACATTTAAACAGAGGCTAGTCCATAAAAAACAAAAATTAAATCATTCTCAATTTTTTTTACTAGGATTTACAATGCAAAATATAGTCAGAAATCATATGGAAGCTTGTTACTTTGCTCATCTATACCAAATTATCCAATGGAAACCATATAGCATTACAGGTCATTTACGTTTGTCCTCTTTTCCTTACTGTCTCTTGTTCTAGGTCACATGGGTGACTAAAAAAAATTATATACAAAAATAAATTGTGACCGTCTCATACCCCTGCTTTTCAGCAATGAAATAGATGGCATCCTCCTCCTGTTCAGTGCGGTACAGAGCAGGACAACTTGACACAGACAGGATATCTGGATCAGGTGACTGTAGGACATGCTGCGCCTTAGGAGAAGGTGGAATAACTGTTCGCCGAGAACGACACATGCTGCTGCTTCTCGCTAAGCTCCCATGGGTTTTTAGAATGGTCCCTGTGGGGGGAGAACACAGTAGAATAATGAACACAAATACCACAAAATGTATCATTTAATACATCAAGCACATAGGCCAAGGATTGTTTTATATTAGGCCTGCAGATGTGGCTAATTTATATATATATAACAATGTTTTTATTATTATATTAAATGTTCAATAACCACTGGTTTGACTGATTTCTGCAGCAGTTCAATTTTTCAAACACTAGAGGTCTCTGTTTACAATGTAATGCAGGTTAAATACTTGAGCATTATCAGCTTGGAACATTGTCCAAGTTTCCTGTAGCAATAGCATTACAATAAAACAGCTCCAGGTTGCCATGGTGACCAGAAACCACTTCCTGGCACCCAGGGTTTTGTAGGACAAGGGGGTAAAATCTGGCCAGGGCTACCATTGGGAATCCAGCACCCTATGCTTTCCTGTGGGACGCTGTGAAGAGGGTGACTTGAACATGCAGGAAAGCGTAGGGCGCCGGATTCACAATGGCAGAAAATAGGCAGCTGAGTGGCAGGTCTCTACGAGTGTACACTGTAGTGCCAGAGTCAGTGTGTATATGTAGAGTGCTGGAGTCAGTCTGTAAGCGTGTGTATATGTATTGTGCCAGAGTCAGTGTATGTAAATGTATAGTGCCAGGGTCAGTATTGTTTACTGTACTGTAGTGCCAGATTCAGTGTGTATGTTTCCATAGTATTAGAATGTGTGTTTTTATATATGTATAGTGTTAGCCAGTGTGTGTATGTCGTTGAATAGTGTGTGCATGTGTATAAGAGTGTCGTGTTAGCGTGTATGGTGTTATGCATTTAGTGTGTGTGTTCCTGTAAATTGTTGGTGTTTGCGAGCATAAGACGTTAGCATGTGCATGTCTACTAGTGTATGGTGTTAGCATGTGTAAGTAAGAATAATGGTCAACAATACAAGCTTAAGTCTTAATGTTTTAAAATACCCCTGGTCACTAAGAGGTTAACTGCAGTACAGTACAAAGTGATGCATCACTGAAGAAAGGTGCATTTTATGTTGTAGTGCCCCAATAATTATCTTTTAACTGCAGACCAAGGGGTGATATATGAAAATAAAAAGGTGATTGGGGAAGAAAAAGAAAAGTTGGCTCCTAAATTATTTGCCTGGCTTCAAGATCCAAACCAAATGTGTCAACCCCCTGCAATAAAAGACTGGACTGGAAAAAACATCTCTTGAGATATCACATGCCCAGACTACATATAACACAGCCATGCAAGTTCAGTTGTTTGAAATTATACAAGTGGACTATGTGTTTAAAAACTCATTAACTCTTATTGTACATTATATTTGGCCAAATTGACTTTTCTTGCTGAAGAAGGTCATAGGATTGACCTTCATAATGCACAACTGGTTTATTGAATGCACTAATGTCATTTCTTGCCCCCCTGATGTTCATTATAAACTATAACACACAAGTATGTAATGGGTAAGGCCTCATATGAGTATCAGCAATGGGTGGCAAACTAAAAATGTTGTATATCACATCCAATCCTTTGGGGCAGCTATTTCAATTTGAGTATTTGCATATGAACATATTGAATCAATTAAATATAACTTTAAAATACATTTTATGATTTATTTTTTTTAATATATATATGTCTGATATCTCATTAGCAAAATGTATTAACTATATAATGCATATTAAAATTATTTATGTTACTAAAACTTGCGTATTATGTATATTGTACACATGCTACAAAAAATCCCACAGTAAATTTTTATTTATGTCGCTTAATAACCAAAAATAAAAAAACAAGATAATCAAATGCAAATTGCTTTATTTTTTGCTCTGAGCTTTTATAAATTACTGAACTAAATGGCCAATCAGTTTGCACACATCAATTTTAAAAAGGTACAGACACTAATAAAAATATTTTTTTAATATGAAATATATTTCTATGAGAAACACTACTTTAAATCTAAGTCCCCATCCTTTTATTGCAGTGACATTGTACCCTGTCTAGTAAGATAGCATCACAATGATACAAGCATGGTGATCTTGGGCTCATTGGTGAATACATTTGCAAGAGGGAGACGACCTGGGAGCACCCATACACGTGCTCTCTTATCACAAGTTAACTTCAAGCTACTTCAAGAATGCCCTCTTTACTACTTTAACATTTGGACAAGTGCCTCTAATACTGTCTTAGAAAGTGATTCAGGGAAAGGGGGGTAGAAGCGCTCGATGATATATGACCTCCCATCACTTACAGCATGCAAGGAAAACTTTCACATCCATCTTGCTTTTGTTATAGTTCCCATATAAGCAGAACTATGAAAGCCTGCATAAATATTTGAAAACTATGCTGTTTTCATTTCACAGAATATGTCCTGTATTTTATCAATATTGGCACTTCAACACCCTATCTACCTGGTTTAGCTTTATTAATGTTTTTAAAACTAAAACCATTGAACTGTGAATCATAACAGTTAGTACCAATAGCCTAGTACATACATCCTAACATCTACACAGTGCTTATTTTAGATTGTCTTGGGCTCCAAGGAAAAACAACTGTTCTTCTGTGTTCTTATACATGGTTAATGTTCTCGTGATTGAACTTGCATTTACCAACTTCAGTTTTTAAGGGAATTTGGGGATTTAATCTTCCCCTTGATAACTTTTCCACCTTTCTACTCAATAGCCCCTAGCAAAGGACCTTATCTATGCTGCAGGATCTGACGTTGCTGACTTCTTAAAGCCCACTACCTAAACAGCCAAATACAGATCATGGGCTGATCTAAGTATAAAAAACATGGTGTTCTAAGGAAGGTCACGGTGCATCCATAGGTCTCTTGCGGGCTGCATCCGGCCTGCACTCCACCAGTTGGACAGCCCTGTTACAAAGAATAATAATAAAAAAAAAAAATACTGAAGGAAAAATACAGCTTAAAGCTAGGATTTTAAACTGTATTCACGTACCAAAATAATTATTTTTTTTTAAAAAATCACTGTGCATTTGTGTAAAGATCCTGAGTATGGCTGTCCTATAACTTCAAACATATGATTGATAACTAGTGCAGGAACATAAGTACTGAAGCATATCTAATGTGAGCTTGCTATAGGGGCAGACACTTGGAGGAGCATAGAGGGAGTAAAAAATATATATTCTTACTGTATGGCATGTTATAAATTTTTAATAATTCACTACAACAGATTATATAACCTGAAAAGCGGCCTAAAAATGCTTTGGAGTTCAGACAACAGTAATGTAGAAGACTTTGGTAAATAGAGGCGCAGCTAAAAATGCATATAAAAAAAGTAAATATTTGCTCTTTTCACTAAGGTAGATTTACAAGGAGCTTGAATTACGTCAAAAAAAGCCACAATGTTTGATTTGCATGTCTGAGATACGCTGAAAGCGGCACATACCATGGAACTGGGAGATTATTGGAGGTGTGTCCTCATCCAGGTCATCAACGCCACCAGCAATAGGATACGGTGGGATTGAAACTCTGGGCATCACCACCCAGCTATGATCCGAGTACAGTGTAGATGTCAGGTTTGGCAAACCAGAATTGTGTACTATTTGAAAACCGCACATTTTTTCTATTTGTTGCCAACGATAAAGTCTCTCTCGCAAGCATGTAGTCAGCTCAGAAAGGGCTTTCCTAGGAAACAGTTTACAGTGAATGATTAAAACAAAATACAATGCGTCGTTTAAAAAAAACATTGATGTCTACTAGGGCGGCAGGTCCAGGATTTCTGCCACGCTACTGCTCAATGAGCCAGTTAAACTGGCCCATTAACACTATGGAGAAAAGAGTCCTTCCAAGGGGGTCAAAAGCCAGTTGCCTAAATATATTGCTTTTTTTAATAAGCATTTTTTTTAACATGCACAAAATCTTTAATTGTTGTTATTAATCTATTTAGGCATTTAATTACCAGATAGCCTAATATGTTGCACCAGTCTTTTTTCTCGGTTTCTTACAATTATTTGTACTTCTTTGTATTACACTCACTGCTCACTCGGCTCCAGATCATACTGGCATCTGTAAGCTGCTCGGTGGAGCATTCATATAGCTTTGGAGTCTGGAAGAATTAGAATCCTTCCTTTAATAGAAACATTTTAACTTTTATTTTGGTCACCTGGTAGCTACTAAAATTTGTAGAGCTGTTTTCTTAAAATATAAGATATAAAAAAATATTTTAGATTTCTTTAGAAAATTTATGCCTTCTTGTACATAATTTGACAAGTATTCTGTGTCTAAATGTAATTGTATTTTCTCGTGCCGAAGCACTGTCTGCCTTTAAGATGCTAGATTTGTTAAGTCATTTTGAACACTGAAATAATTGCTGCCTAAATAACAGAATCAGGTTCACGTTGGAAGAGCTTTGAGGGGCTAATACCAGTTTGGCCTTATACTCCTTCAGTTTCCTCCAAACGATCCCATTGGGACTGTATGAGATAATCAACATAAAGGGACAGTCAAACCCAGTTTTATCTCTGCCTTAAAGCTACATTTGGGTATTAAACCTAAGGCACTGGGGCCATGTCATATATCTGCTAAGATGCACTTGGGGTGATGGTACATGAAAAAGCACTGCTAATGTGTTTACAGAGTTCTAAATGTTTCAACGCCCTGATATCACTATACATTATGCAGGGCTAACTGAAGCCTTAATAAAGTGAATCAGGGAGTTAAAACGTTAACCCTCTTGCAAACAGGTTATCAAAATTCACTATATAATGTTTCACAATCCCTCATGTAGAAAACTAGTAATAACATTAATGTGACTTATATAAAACATTAAACATAAAATTGTATTAAGATTAGATTTATAGCTAAGCTTGAAGCACTAATATATATATATATATACATAAATAAACCTATTTATCAAGGTAAACCAATCCTTGCTACTTACTTTGCTTCAAGAATTTTATGGTCCACATCATCCAGCGATGAGCTGTGTGCAACATGTAAAGTCCCAAAAACTGTGCTTCTCTTCTTTTTTATTTTTTCAGCCTGGAAAAAAGGAATAAATATGAGGTATTTAGTGTGCAAGGGAACGCTGTGAAGATTCAGGCCCGACCAGGAACATCAACAAAATAACAATAGATTTTCTTAATCTAGGATGTGCCAAGACTAAGAAGGATCTATATGCCAAGCTGCCATACTAATTTATACTAATTCCTTAGCAGACAATGTGAAGAACAATGCAAGCTTTATATAAGGCAAACAAGCACATCACACACAATACATATCCAATATTCTAGAGTGGGAATAAGTTTATTTAAATGTCCACCGTGTTAAGTAGTTGCTTTATAAATGTAATTTAAAAGTGTATAGCCAGCTGTAAATTGTTGCTCTAAGATACGGCTACAGGGCTATGTATGGAGAAAATAATATTTATTTTTGTGATATAAAACTGCAGGCATCTGCATACATAGTTCATCCTAAATAGCCTTCACATTATCCTTGGGATATCTCATGATATCATTCCTGTCATGTGCTAATTAACTTCTGGTGAAACAGTTCATGGTGTTTGCTCATTAACAATGCTAGTTATTCTTAATGCTACAGATTTTTATATATATTTTTATTATAAGCTTTCATGCAATCAGATCAAGTTTTTTTCCGATAGGAACCAAGCTTGTCAAAAGTGAACAATAGCGTTTACAACAAAATTAGAAGAAAGATAATCTAGACACAAAGCAGGTATTAAAAACAAACACAGGAGCTGTGTAATTATGACTATTTATATCTTAAAAGTCTGACCTCTTCTTTAGCTATCGCGAGTTGCATTTCTGCGTTCTGCTTCTTAATGTTATAGTACTGAACTTCCACCTCGTGAGTTAGCTGAAGCCACTTTTGGAGAGCATCAGGGACAGACCAGTTGCATCGAAGTTCAAATTCTTTCTCTGCTTTTTTTAAAGCCATGCGAACCTACAACACAAGATGTTAATATTTGAGTTTCACATACCAAGCATTTGTTCGTAGTATCTCAAAGGTTCTCTAAGAAATAAGGGGTTAAAATAAAGAGGTCACACACTTCTGGATGGTGACACCAAGCTTCTTTGGTCAAGTTTGTCTACTTATTTACTTTTGCAAACTGCAGCTACAACTTTCCAGGACGCAGAGCAAGTAATGGTAGCATGGAAATAAACCAGGTGAAAAGAAACCAAGAGCCGTATCTTGGTAGGTTTGCATCCAACCCAATGCCACTGTACGTGTGATTTCATGACAATCACATTAACACTTAGTATTAGATTTAGAGATATACATGGGCCTACCCAGGGCTCAATGCCAACATGTCAAAGGAAAAACAAAGGGATCTATCCCTTGCAGAAGGTCATGATTTTTGTAAAATACTCTGTAACCCCCACAGGCCTTCCTGTAAAGACAAATGCTTGTTAGGCATTACACTTTTATTTTCCTTAAAATACCCTTCTGTTACTGACATATCATATGGACAGAGCTAAAACCAATATTACTGTGCTTTAGTACATTGTGTTGAAATAAGAAATGTATTGGGACCACAAATAGAACCATGCATTCAGCATACTAAGACAAGCAGCCAAAGACACTATGAAAACAGGGTCACAACATAAAAGCTACAAGATAACACATCAATAAGTTACAGGCTGCAAAAGTTAGCAAAACCTACTGTATGTTTACATACACAGTCTGAGTGCGCTGAAGTGCTGCTTCACTTCTCGTACCTGTACTAGTTCTTCCTCGGCGTATTTTAGCCGACTGAGCTCACACTCTGCTCCTTCCCTCAGTTCTCGCAGTCTGTGAGCCTCTCGTTTTGCATCATTCATTTCATCCATTAATTTACGTTCCAGATTTTGTTTTTCCACTGCCACTGTTCTGTTCTCCTCCTGGGCTTTGTGTAGCCTTGACAAAAAAAAAAAAAAAGTGTGTCAATACAAACAACACAAAAACTAAATGCTGCAGCCACCATAGACACAGTCTGTATGAAAGCCAAAAGGCTACAAAGGAATTATGTTTTTAATGCTGCCTTTGCCGTTAAAATTGTCACGATAGGTGGAACTGCAACTTTAACAAGAGTCAGAAGTATCAATTCAGACATAGGTATTAGTCACATTACTGAATTAATGTTATCAACTCTTAAAATATTACCTTTCCTGAAGTTCAAGAAGACTTAGCTCTGCCTTATGAAGACCTTCCAGATCTTTCATCATCTGTGAGATATGCTCTTTGGATGTTTTATTCTGTGTGTAGGCAAACCAGCACCCTCCAACACCAATCACAATAGAAACCGTCAACACAAAATCCTTCACCCAGTTGTGAGGAGGTCCTAAAAATATATTAAAATCAGTTATAGTAAAAAACACAAATTATATGAAACTAATTACGGATACAAGATACTGAAGCACTAACTTGTTAATGGTCCAAATAAAACAACGTCAAGAGCCTTCAGCTGGAGCTTCTGTCTGTGGCTACGATCAGTAATTCTCAAGAGTGAAATCATGAACGATGGTTCATTTACCGCTATCCTGTGGGATAAAAAAAAATGTATGTATGAATAGAGTCGATATCCGTAAAAACCGTACAGTATACATTTTGCCTGTATTCGTATTAATATTTCACATATTTGCATGCACCTACCCAGAATCCCTTGTGGTTGTGGCAGCACCATAAGACTTCTGAGAGAAAAACAAGCCTTCTGGCTTGTCTGGTGTCTGTAGATGAGTGTTTAATAATGCTTCTACTACCCCCTTAAATTTAAATGGAAGGGTTTCCATCACCTTTTACCCACCATAACTTATGTAATAATATTGCACATAGAAATATATAGAACCCAAAACAAACAAGCTTACAATCTTGAGAGACCAATAAGACCAAGTGAATGATTAAACCACGTCAGCAGGGCCCACCCGCAATATGCAGTATTTACAAAATGTACGCTTTACTGTAAATTTTACAAACGTTACTATAATTATAGTGCGATTTCAAACAGCCAACTCTTCATTTTAATAAACACTGCACTAGTTTATGAAAATGTTAACATGGGGCTACACGGTGCTGCATGACTAATATATATATATTTACATGTAACGACTTAGTAAAGTCTTTGGTTCAATATGGAGGTATGATTGTACAAATAGCTTTGTAGAAAAATGTTTACGCTATGAATCCAGCACATTCAACCGGGGTAACATCAAAAAGGAAACGGATATCAAGTTTTAAAAATAGTCTAATCACCATAAAGCGTAAGTCTGTTGGTTGCTATGGTAATAAGCCCGCTTTTCAAACGTGTTGCACCAGAATATAATTTTATACCTAATCAATGAGCTTTTTTGACCTGACGTATAACCACCATTAATTTATCAAGTGGCCTAAAAATCGTACACAAAATTATGCAACAAAATGTATATTGTATACATGAAGAGTATATATAGAGATTAATATATAAGTCTTCTGGCTTGTCTGTATTTGCTTCAAAAATAGCCCTTGTCAGACAGAATTAAACTGCAGATTGTTTTTTTTTACTCTATACTATTTAAGTGCAAATGGTTGTTGATATGGTAAAAATGAAAGGATGTATTAAAAGAAAACGTAAGAAAATAACACAATGTTAAAAAAAAAATCCTGATATATGCAGAAAGCACAAGTATGGTTTAATACAACACTTTGCATTTAGCACCTTACGTAAATGTTATATTAATGGACCAAAACTGTTGGATCACATTATCACGTTTGAACACACTGGGAAACGATCATGTATCTTTCATCATCTTCACCATGTAAAAAGACTATGGAGATGACAAACTACACAGTCTAACAACAAAACACGTAGCATAAATAATACATAAGGTCGTACATGATCATTTACCATGCAGTGAGAATTCAGACAGAAGCTCCTGTACCCGAGTTCAAAACACTTCTAATGTGCGATGATAAAGCAGGTTGTTCTTTAACCGAGAAAGCTTTCATACACAAGATAAACCTAATATAAAAAGTGCACACAAACGGGTGTATTTAACTTTAAAAAGTGGAGATTATATATATTTACTTAGGATTTGCACAAGGCCATGCATCTCAAACGCTATATCTCACACATGGAAAAACAGGCCACCTAATACAGGCCACCTAATACAAGGAAGGCATTCTCTACTGTTTGAGTACAAGGCGCTGTTTTAGTGTTTTTTGTTTTGTTTATTGTGCAAGAGTTGTAAAGCTCTGAGATGTACTATATAGCGTATCAGTGTCTATATCATATATATTTAAAAGTGGCTTTGAAATGTAAATCGCTGTTATCCAAGATTTCATGCTACATGCAGAGCCATAAATGAATTTGCCTTGATTTTCAGGAAAAAATGGAAACTAAGAGGGCATTTTTATTTTGCTACCATGAGTAACTTAGGCTGGAGGACACTGGCCTATGTCTTAATTCTACTTCCTTATGTAGACATGGTCCAGCTACTGATGTTTACAACTTTATTTACTGCACAAGGCTTTGTCCACTAAAAAGCATTAAGCAAGTTACCTTGGAAGAGTTGTTCCTTTCACAGAATTTTCCCTGAAGTTCTTCTCGTACTGCGGAAGTTCCACAAATTCAAGCAGCCACTGCAAGGTCTCTTCTTCAGTCCAGTTATGAACTGGGAAAAAAGAAATAGAAAATATATATGTAAGTCTTACAATTAAATAAACCCTAAAAAGTGGTTTATTTGTGATCTTTAACTGCAGCTGGAGGGATCATCCAGATTAGAAGGTTTGCTTAGCCTTTTCTACTACGTTTACAAATGGATTCTGGGCCTGTAGTTCAGACTTAGCCCAGTAACTGTGCCGACAGCACAGCTTCAGGTGATTTAGAAGACATTCGATATGGGCTGTCAGCCACTGCTGATTTCTAGAACTGCAGTCTCTAAGGTCACAGACAGCCCAAGTTCAACAGGGGATTAAAAGCAAGTGAAAAGGATTCTCGTGTAATTTAACACAAAAGGGGTTTATTCACTGAAATATTTGAGGGCGAGCTGCAGTTTCAACTACCCAACTTCACTATTTAAAGAAAACTTAACCTGGCAAATCGGCCCACATTAACTCTGCAGTTTTCAAGGTCAGCCAGTGAGGTTACGAGACGCTCACTAACAGTAGACCCTTCATAATGCATAATATTTATTTTTAAAGGGAGGATCCTGATCTAATAAAATCATGGGCTTAAATTCAATCTAGTCCAAACTAGTGTAAAAGCATGAGTATCAAACATAAGTAATTTTACCCTCAATGGCAAAAGAAGCTTTCTTTTACAAGAACATAAGATTGGACTGATTTATAATACAAATTCACAGACAAATCGCATAGCTCCTTTTTAATCCACGCAGGAGACGTATTTACAAACTGATACTATTGTCCAATTCTGAAATATTCGACAACCTAATTCAAAAGACCGAAATGTGTAACCTATACTTGAGAGAGAGAAAAAAAATCATTTCCGGATATCCTCACACAGAAGCTAAATATGGAGCTTTTCTGAGAAATTTAAATAGGGAAGATGGAAATTCATTTTTAAAGAAGTACTAAAGTTTAAACGTAAATACATTTTTTAAGAAATTGACATGGCAAACATGAAAATATAAATGAAATGCAATTTAACCAAAAATAAAAGAAAAATGAAGACATTCCATATGAAAATCGAGCAATAAACCAGCAATATACTAAAACATTTATTCACATGAAGGATAAAATAGCCGGTGTGGGAGGGTTAAATGTGCTTGTGAAAGAATGTATACGAGTTTATAAATATTATTGGTCATGAAATCTATACTTGAAGGCAGATGGGATGAACACAACCGTTTAATTTTAACCAGGGTGCTTCATTCTGGTCAGAGCTTAACAGCTAACAACCCGGAGGCTGGAATCAAAATACATTAACCACTAAAATGCAGTGACAGTGATGCCCCCCCTCTGCTATATTATATATAAAGCCAAGTTAAACTTTGGTAAATTAATTCTAGCTTTAGCTACAAAAACAGGCAGGGGAAATTTAAATTAAATTCCGGGTGGCTTAACATTCCATTGGAAATGATTATGCATCCAGCTGCGAAGCTATGATCGCGGAATACAGTAGGGAAAGAATTACCTGGGTGACTCTAGGGTAAAACATAGGCATTCTTTTAGTTTACACTAAGCAGATTAAATATATTAAGGATGATGTCTGTTTAAAACTCTGCAACAAAAGAGAAGATCAGGGTCTAAACATAATAACAATAACTTAATGAAATAGCACATTACAGGCTTGGACATGCACGCTAAGCCGATGACATAATAAATACTGTGAAAGAATTCAATTAGGGAAGATATTGTTGCAGAAATGCGCGATATGTTATAAACAAGCAAAGATCAAAACTCCTTCAGCATGGTAAATGAGGCTAAAGTATGTGAATTCAGGCTTTCCTACTAAAATGTGAAATATAACAAACCCCTGGTCCCCTAATATTTACCGCTGTGTTAAAAGTACATGGTTATTATGCCATCATTTTGGAATTAGACAGTCAATACCCAACGTCACAGCAGAACTGGATTTAAAAGATATGTATTTTTTTTCTTAACAAATAGCAATTTAACAATTATCAATAAATGCTTCATTATCTTCTAAGGAGACTGCTACTTGGTTAGCACTTGTCCTGTGAATGCCATGTTACAAATACACAGTATGTAGTGGGTAACACTGCAGTGTATGCGTTTTTTTTTTATCCTCACCATGTGTATGTATATTTATTTTCTCTGTGTCACTGGGGGTGAATCTATTTTTTATTACAGCGACCAATGCAGTCCCGCTAATGAAGAATAAATAGCAAAGCAGTACTTTAATACGCATTTTTAGTGGAGTGTAGCTTCAGCTTCAGAGCAGCAGCACACCACTCCATCCAATGTCTGATTTTCACTGTAACCAATCTCCTTACACCCTGGAGGTATTGCATGAGCAGGCGCTGGAACTGCCAGACTATGGCTATGGTGCATGTAAGCACTGGCAAGCAGAAGATGATTTCAGCTGACCACACGTCCTGCAAGCCCAGGAGCAGGAAAATAGGACAAATTCTTATAGGGGTTTTTGATGAATCCCTCCAAGCATTCGCATAAGAGAGAAATGTTAATTTACATGAAACATTCAGCATTAAAGTGTATATGATGGCTAAGGCACCCCTTTAACATGCTAGTGATCTATTTGTAAGTAGTAAGACTTTTCGGTTTTCAGGCAGTCATTTCACACAGTTCTTTAGCTTTGCACCTACTGTTTAACCCCTTAACGACAATCCACGTACATGTACGGGGTTGCCGTGCAACGGGTTAACGACAATGCCCGTACATGTACGGGCTGCCGTTAAACAGCTGCATCGCCGCGATCGCGGCGTTTTCGCCGCGATCGGCGGCTTTGCAGCATCCACGGAAGCCTCCCAAGTGAGGCTGACCGTGGATCCGGGGAGGGCAGCCCTCGGCAGCCCTCCCCGGAAGAAAAATGGCCGCCGCCGCACCGATCATGAAAGATCGCGGCGGCGCCCGGCTAAAACAGCTTAGGAAGCGATCTGAATCGCTTCCTAAGCATAAATGGTGTTACTGACATGCCTCGATATCGAGGCATATCAGCAACACTAGCCCCCGACCCCCGATCACCTTGTGATTGCTCCGAAGAGCAACCACAAGTGCCATCCTGTGAATGACGTTGCCGTCATTCACAGGATGGAATTAACAATAGATCTTAGTTCACAGAGGGTCTATCCAGACCCTCTTGTGAACTCTCGAGCTCCTCCTGCAGGTTGAATGCAGGTACTGCATCCAACCATACAAGGTCAATGGAGCCCAGCTCACTAATGAGTGATTAGTAAAAAAATAAATAAAAAAAAATGTAAAAAAAAATTTTTAAAAAATGTTTAAAAAAATAAAAATAATATGGTAACATATAAAAATCCCCACTGTCACCAAAAAAAAAAAAAAAAAAAATTAATAAGCAAGTCCTAAAATTCTTTATCTTTACAAAAATTCCAGCATGGAAAGAGTTAAAATATTGGCATTACAAATGCCCATAGGGTGTCTCGTATTAAAAAATGCATGAGTGGATGGGATAAATTGAATTGGCCGGGTTCAAAGGTGTCCCAAATATGGGACATGGGGGCAGTAGGATCAGATGTCTAAATGGCCAAAAAATACACACCTCACAAAGGCGGCCTTTTACCTCCCAAATAACCCAACAAACCCATGCATGTGGGGTATCACTGCACTCAGGAGATGTTACTGAACACATATTGGGGTGTTGTTTGACACGGACATATACCAGGAGCGATAATTTTATACCTGAAGTACAACGTGTGTGGAAAAAAATACAAAAAAATTTACTACCATAAAGTTTCACAAAGGCTGGTGGTAAAATTAGTGCATGGAAAGGGTTAAATTACCAGCATGTGAAATACCTTGGGGTGTCTAGTTTTTAAAAATATATGACTTGATGGGGTAAATTGCATTGGCCGGCTTCAAAGATACCCGAAATGGCACATGGGGGGAAGAATTACCAGATTTGGAAAAAAAGGTTTTGAAATAGCAAAACGCTACCTGTACTTATTGCCCCATAACGTGCAGAAAAAAGCAAAAAAACATAAAAACATTGGGTATTTCTAAACTCAGGACAAATAGTAGAATCTATTTAGCAGGTTTTTTCATTCGTTTTTGCAGATGAGTAAAAGTTTTTTGTTTAAAAAGTGAGAAAAAGTAATTTTTTAACAAAAAATCCCCATATTTTATCATTTTTTTTATAGTAAATTAGATGATATGATAAAATTAATGGTATCTAAAGAAAGCCCTGTTTGTCCTGAAAAAAACAATATATAATATGTGTGGGAGCATGAAATGAGAAAGAAGAAAATCACAGCTAAACAGGAACACCGAAAAATGTTAAAATAGCCATTGTCCCACAATATACTACGAGTAATAACCCCTATTGTCCTTAAGGGGTTAACAGCAGTTCTGAGCAGAATACTGTATTTTTATGCATCAACTCAATGATCACAGTCTCTGTTTTTATTCTAATTTGAAAAATAGGGACACATCTAACAAGGCAGTTTTAAGCATTGGAATTATGAAATCATTTATACGTGGTTGACCCTCTACCAAATTTCACAGTTGGTACTGAGAAGATAAGCAGCGTTGTCCAGACTTTCGCAAAACTGAAAGATGTCTGTCAGATGGTGAAGCATTATTCATCACCCTAGAGATCCAATGCTGGAAAATCTTACACCACTCCAGTTGAGGCTTGGCATCGCTGTCTTAGGCTTGTATGCAACTGCTCTCTGCCTTTGAAGACCAATTCCTTAAGCTCCTGAACAGCTTACGTGCCAACGTTCCACAGGCAGCGTGGAACTCTTTACAGAGAGTTTCAATACAAGAGAGGTGATTATTACAGGATTCGGCAATCTGCGGCTTTGTTCTATGAGATTGTGTGGACTACTACTTTGCAGCTGATCGGTTGTCACTCCTAGATGTTTTCACAGCATAACAGCCCTCACAGTTGGGTGGCCGCAGTTTTGGCCAAATAATGAACCATAAAGGTCTTTCCTGGGGCGTCTATAATGAGACTTTGAAGTTTGTTGTATTCGTCCATTCTGGAAGCTAAATGTGAAATTCTGACAAATAAGGTGGTCAAGTTCCTGGTGAAGAGCAACCATTTATGGAGCAAATTCATTTCTGATGCTGTTCTTCAAAAGGTATCATTGCAACCATTGCAGAAATAAAGGTACAATACAAGGTAAGACTGGGGAAGATCTCCTGCACTGAGCAATGATTATTATATAATCCTGTTTGGTAGGCCTCGTATTATACATTTGTATTATTTGAGCCTGTGACTAGCTTAGCGCACCGACATTTTTTCTTTTCAATGATTATTATATATCATTATTGAAAATGATTTTATAATTTCACTATTATAAAAGTGATTATTACCTAGACCGGCTGACTCCCTGTACTGTTTCTGAACGAAAGCCCCTGGTTTCAGCATTATAGTGACTACAGCTCATATGCTGTCAGACAGCAACATAAAAAGGGGAGTATTTCATTAGCTATGACAGAATGCCAACAGAAATAAATAAAAAAATAAAAAAAAGATAAAAACCCCCAAAAAACTGACTTTTGTCCGTTTACTCTTTAATTGAGCCTCAAGATTTAAATAGCTGAAAAGATCAATGGGCAAAGCAGAAAAACATTTTAAGGAAACAACTCTAGACAAAAGCAAGAAACCATTTAAAGTTCTGTTTTTAACTTCTTATGTGGACAGAGAGTAAGCAAATAAGCTTCTGGAGACTTTTGTCCAACCACCCCTTATAAAGCTTACATAACCCTGACAAAAGCGACATTATATACATACAAACAGCAATGACGTGCGTGATAAGCACACATCATAGACACGCACTGACATTCTCACATGCGCCAAACGCCTTCAAAACCATTTTTACACGTCGCCATCCTTGGGTGATGAATTTGGCCAGATTTTTGCCAAAAGATTTGCTCTTACGGTGATAGTTTTGTATCAAACTTAATGCTTCAGTAGTACGTGTCACGGCTTGCCCAGCTTTCACACAACCAGCCTTACTACAATCATTCATTGTACAACCTCTTATCCAGATTAATATTTAGAACATTTTTGTGGATAACACTTACAGGCTGTACTGGATTTTCTTTTGTTTGTTGACTCACCACTCTAGCGTAATATTTTTTCTACGCTGTGAATAATGATTAATAGATTTTTTGCAAAAAAAGAGACAATCCTAAATAGCAAACACATAGGCTGAATTATTTTTACAACAAAATACATTTTAACCATCTGTTACAGGGGAACTCCCATCATTCAAGTCCGTTTTCATTCTTTAGCAAGTCTTATGTATGTAATATGTATGTAATTAGTATTTTCATTAATGTTTCATAAGAGAACCTCCCCATTTGTATATACATACATGTACACGCAAACACAGAGTGTCGGAGGTCCCATACACAAGCCACGCATTGCACAATTTATTTTCAGGAATATGCAGCTTCATGTACTAATGCCTGATGTCAGCACAGGTTAGTACCACCATATGACGGGCTAAATCCGTCTGGGAAAGACACGGTGCGAGAGATCGGTAAAGACAGGATTTACTGCAGGCTGCGCACATGGATGAAATCCAAAAATAAGGACACCCCATGGAAAACCTTGCCCAAGATTATTAGCTAGCGTACTTTCAATCTAACCATGTCAGCGATGTGGGGTGTGGGGTGTGGGGCTGGAGAACCACTAAAAAAAAAAACAACAAAAACTGACAAAACACAAGATTCTGTCAAGATAGCTTGTGAATGCACAAAATTACTTAAGAGTCTCAACCTACCTGTGCTGTGATGCTTTTCATGCATAACAAAAACGTACCAACGTGCTACACAGATTAAAGACTTTGACTTCAGCAATACATCACCTCATTGTTAATTCTTTAATTTATGTGCATTGGCATGCTGTGTTTTATCAGCATTTGTCACAAGACAATGGGAGTTTGCCCTTTATGCCCAAAGAATCGTTTAGGACTTCTGGCCATCTTCACTGACGAAGCCAAATATAATGGTTCCAGAATAAGCTTGCATTTAGCATCTAGAAAATTAGGTAAATGGTGATTTCTCTATGCATAAATCGAAAGTACCATAAAAGGGAGCAATGGTCAAGATACCTAACAGGAAAAACATCTAAACATCTATAGGAATAATGAATTCAAAAATCATATGGAGGAAGAATATAAAAACAAATAAATACCAGAGCAAGAAGCCATAATCTCCTTTTAAGAAATAAAAGCCTCGAAAATGTAGAATTACAATTGCCAGCGGATGCTGCAAGGGTTAATATAGTAATGACATGTAGTCATTACTATATGTTCATATGTATGACATGAGCTTGGGAACCTACTGGACATAAAGACAAGACCAAGATAAAGCTTTCAGTGGTCCTGTAGTCAAAGATTGTTCGTGACAAGCTGATACCCCACCCTAGCCTGATAAAATAATGATCTGCTGTTATGCACTAATTATTATACTATATATATATATATATATATATATATATATATATATATATATATATATATATATATATATATATATATATATATATATATATATATATATATATATATATATATATATACATTTATTATCTGTCTCCGCATTACTGTGTTGGTACTTACTCAAACCCACCCTTCACCTTCAGGTTATAACCTCTAAAGCTGGCACAGCTTTCTCTGAAATCCAATTCCTTCATTCAGCTGAACTCAGTGGAGTAACACGTAGACATTTATCGCCAAACTTCTCACCCTTACTTACAAAAGTAATGGATGCCAAATTAGACATATCAAAGTATTTCAGTCTGGCAGAGCATGTATACTGGGTTATCATAATACTGTACAATAATTACCAGGAATAATAGAAATCGTTCTATATATTTATATACAGAATTAGCATCAATTGTACCAAAGTTTGTGTTATAATTTAAGGGGATAGTAGAAGCGTTATTAAACACTCATCTAGAGACCAGACAAGCCAGAAGGCTTGTTTTTCCCTCAGACATCTCATGGTGCTGCCACAGCCACAAGGGATTCTGGGTAGGCGCATGCAAATAACGTCAGCAATGATCACCTTTTTGCCTCTATATCTATCCCCTTTATACATGATTGACCTTATTTGCATGTGCCTACCCAGAATCCCTTGTGGTTGTGGCAGCACCATGAGATGTCTGAGGGAAAAACAAGCCTTCTGGCTTGTCTGGTGTCTGTAGATGAGTGTTTAATAATGCTTCTACTACCCCCTTAATTTTAAGTCAAAGGGTTTTCCATCACCTTTACCCACCATAACTTTTGTGTGTTGAGAGTTATAATTTAACAAACCATAAGAGGTTTATTCACCAAAGAAGGCATTAACAGGGGAACCGTGGCTTCAACTCCCTTAAGGTCCAACCCCAGAGATCTTCTACAAGAAAAGCTTTAATAGACCTGCAAGATCTCTTGCAAATACTTAGTGTAATTAATAAACTATTTTTTTTTAATAAGATGCTTACTGTAAACTCTCTCATTGTTTTTCTGATGAGCATCCCGAATTATGGCCTGATGTACTCCGTACAACAGATCTAAGCTACATGCCAAAACCTGTCTGTTGCCATAAACTCGAGCTGCATTAAAAATTACTTATTTTTACTGGGTTTGCAGGAAGTGTTGCAATAACATGATTTATAAAATTGGTTAAAAGTCAGAAGCACAACAGGGAATAAATAGTACTGAGCAAACTGGGTAAGGATGGATTTGAGTATGTGCCATGTATTCCTCAGCTGCAAGCTTTATTACACTGCATGTTCTGAGATTTTCCGGTTACTGTTTATGAATGAGGAAGAATGAATTTCAAATAGTGGAAAGCAAATGAAAAAAAGACAAGGTAACATTTTCCAGATTTAGATTGTATATGTAAAATCCCTTCCCTTAAACAAAGCCGTCGTGTGAAAAAGAAAGTACACCCCCTTTGAATTTTATGGTTTTACATATCAGGACATAAACATCATCTGTTCCTTAGAAGTTCTAAAATGAGGTAAATACAACCTCAGATGAACAATACATAACATATTACACCATGTTACGATTTATTCAATAAAAATAAACCCAAAGTGGAGAAGCCGTGTGTGGAAAAACTAAGAACACCTTATTATTCAATAGCTTGTAGAACCACCTTTAGCAGCAATAACTTAAAGTAACCATTTTCTGTATGACTATCAGTCTCTCACATCATTGTGGAGGAACTGTTTAATAAGGTCCCAAATAAATTCCATTTATGAGCATTTGCTTGCATAACCTCTGTTTTTAAAATGTTTGTTTTCTTTTTAAACTTTTGCTATAGAAAATTTACAGTAAGAATAACACATTTTGGCTCATGAAAGGTAGAAGTAAACTTAAATATTGATTCTGGTAAAAAAAAAAAAAATCCCTGTGTGTGATCGGATCACTCTGCAGACTGACAGACACCTTGAGCATACAGCTTGCAACGTCTAAAGTAAAAGCTGCTTTACTCAAAGGCTTGGGACTGGTGTAAAATAATGCTTTTTAAGAGAACAAAATCTGTGTGTATGGCATAGTGCATCCAGCTGTAGGTGAAATTTACCATGAAGGGACTTTTGATAACATGCCCATGCCAGATAGATGATAAAGAAGAAAAATCACAACAGCCTCTATCCCATTAAGTCAAAGACATTGCATTCCAATATATACGTAGATAACAGATAAAAAGTCTAAGGGACTATTATTCACCTTCAGATGATTTCCATCGCTTCCACAAATCCTCAACCGTTATGTGCTTGTCTTCTCTGTGCAAATGGTTATGTTTGTGTGATGCGTCCTTATAGTTCATGTCTTCACGGAGAAACTGAAACACAATACAACACACACTGTTAGCTCCCACAAAAGGTTCTTTGCCTTTTTTTTGCTAAAGTGACTAGTTAATATCAATGTCAACAATTACTATGTTTAGTGCAGGTCCAATATTCTCAATATTCTCATCTGGTGAGAATTTACAGCAGACTATGAGACTTCAAATTGTAATAACAGACAAGCTACCCAAGCGCCGCTGGTGGCACGTGGTGTAAAAAGACCCGAGGTAGTTATATAGCTGGGCACACTAAGTGGTCTATCCACTAAACTGTTATTTTAGGGGTTTGGAGGTGAACTGAACATTTCACAATGTAAACAATGGGACAACCTCAGCGAGCTTCTCATCTAAGTATGACTGAGATGGCTGTGCATTATATGTGGGGCCAACTCAGCTCTTACTATAGGGGATAGTTTGCCCTTCATATTGCATAGGAACATGTTCAACCTACCAGCAAACTAATGTGATCACATTCCCATCCCAACACATAGCAAAAGAAAAGATAGGTAAAGTGTTTGCCTACAGCACATAATTGTTGTCAAGCCCTTGGTGAATGTCTGATTTTCTACAATGAATAAGTAGATTTAGTTAATATACCTGCATAGCATTATGTAGCATTTTACTTTTTCAGTGTTAAGTAAAGATGTCCATTTAAGGACATCTGTTAACACTGGGCTCTTTTCCAGAACTAAACTAAGGAAACTGTTACCAGTAAGAAATTCTGTGATAATATACAGCAGAATACAGTTTTGGTAACAGAGGATGTCTATTCACTAGAGAGGGCGCCTGCATAAATATTTTTATATTTTCAAATACCGTATTTGCTCGATTATAAGACGACCCTGATTATAAGACGACCCCCCAAAATCTAAATATTAATTTAGGAAAAAAACAAAAAGCCTGAATATAAGACTACCCTATAGGAAAAAAAAGTTTTACTAGTAAATATTAATTCATGTAAACAATTTTTTCATATTTAACCCCTTCGCGACCTTTGCCGGTTCAGGACCGTCATAACAAGAAGGTCACTAAATGACCTTTGACGGTCCTGAACCGTCAAAAAATTAAATAAGCTTAGAAAGTGATCAAGGATCACTTTCTTCGCTTAAACGGCCTTGCTGCAATGCCTCGATGTCGAGGCATTCAGCAAGGCCGAGATCGGCATCGGGGGCCATGTCTGGCCCCTCCCCGGGGCGTCAACAGCCGCCATACATTGTATGGCGGCGGACGCCCGTTTTAAAAGCGTTTAGGAGGCGATCAACGATCGCCTCCTAAACTTAAATGGTGTCGCTGGAATGCCTCTATCAGGAGGCATCCAGCGACACCAAACACTTACCTCTAGGTGGGCTGTGACCGCTCCGGAGAGCGGTCACAGCCGCCGCTGCCGGTGATCTTCGCCATCAAGCAAGATGGCGGCGGCCCGGGAAATAAAACAATAGAGACAAAAAAGTTCGCTAGAGGGTCTCCAGACCCTCTAGAGAACTGGCTCCACTTGCTGGTTGAATACAGGTACTGCATTCAACCATGCAAGTCAATGGAGCCCAGCTTTCTAATCACTATGTGATTAGTAAAATATTCAAAAAATAAATAAAAAATGGAAAAAAAAATAAAAAAAATTTGCTAACATTTAAAAATAATTATGCAGTGATGTCACTAGATGAATCATCCAGTACCAGCAAAATGTGTAAAAAAAAATAAATTTTATTATTAAATAAAATAAAATTAAAAAATAAAGTTTATTATTTTGAGCAAGTGCTAAAATTTCTCAAAAATCTCAACAAAGAGTTAAAATAAAAGCACTTCAAATACCCAAGGGGTGTCTAATATATAAAAAAAAAAATGGCTGATGGGGTAAATTGGAGTGGCCTAGCTCAAAGATAGGGCATAGGTACAGACTGACCAAAATGGAGAAAAAAAGCGCACTTCCCAAATGTGGCATTTTAAATCTGAAACAACCCGACAAACCCATGCATGTGGGGTATCGCTGTACTCAGGAGATGTTCCTGAACACACATTGTATATCTATAACTAAAGTACAATTTGTGTGAAAAAAAATAAAAAAAATTACTATTACAAAGTTTGACAAAGTGTAGTTGTATAATTGGTGCATGGAAAGGGTTAAAATAACTGCATTTGGAATACCCTTGGGTGTCTAGTTTTCAAAAATATATGGTTTGAGGGGGTTAAATTGAGTTAACCGGCTTCAAAGATGTTCCAAAGAGGAGATGCAGGCAGACTGAGCAGATTTGTTAAAAAAGATTTGGAAATCATAAAACGCTGCTTGCACTTATTGCCCTATAACTTACAAAAAACAGCAAAAAAACATAAAAACATTGGGTATTTCTAAACTCAGGACAAGTAGTAGAATCTATTTAGCTAGTTTTTTTACTTGCTTTTTTAGGTGAGTAAAAGATTTTTCAAATAAAAGTCATAAAATGTGTTTTTTTTCAATTTTTCACCATGTTTTTTTTATTTTTTTATATAGTAAATAAGATGATACGATCAAAATAATGGTATCTGAAGAAAGCCCATCTTGTCCTGAAAAAAACAATATATAACATATGTGGGTACACTAAATGGGTGAGGAGAAAATTACAGCTGAACACAAGCACCACAAGTGTCAAAACAGCCTCGGTCCCACAGGGTACAAAACGAAAAATGAGCCCGGTCCTTAAGGGGTTAATAAAAAGCTATGATTGAGAAAAATATATATTTTTTTATTTCCTTTTATTTGCCAACCTGCCCCCCCAGTTTTGCACATCTGCCCCCAAGGTTGCCACTCTGCCCCCAGAAATGCCTTAATCCCCCTTTATTTGCCACTCTGCCCAATGATGTGCCTTTTAACCCTCTATATGCCACTCTGCCTCCAGAAATGTCTTATGCCCTCCTATATGCCACTCTGCCCCATGATATGCCTTTTAACCCCCTACATACGCCGCATTTCTGGAGGTGTATATTTATATATAACTGCTAACAGCAATCAAACTCCTATCAAGCCAAGGCAGCCAGTACATGCTGGAACCTGGGGATGATAGGAGTTTGAGTACAGCCTCCCTATGCCATGCTACCACCCCCCCCTTACACATCCATGCTATCACACACACACTCATTCACAAACATTTAAATACTCATTCATTCCATTAATCACACATACACACACACACTCAAACCCCCCACCCCTTTACCTGAATTGCAGATCTCCCACTCGCAGACTTCTGCAGGGGCCCGGCTGTGCGAGCAACTTCTCTGGCCCCGCCCCCAGAGGAAGGAGGGGGAGGCAGAATTATGTGACACTCTACTAGCTTCCTGCTGCTAATAGAAGAGACGCTGCTCGGGACCAAAGCACCGGTAAGCAGCCTGGCCCCAGCAGACATTTTTTTGAGGTCTAATTAGAAGACGACCTCGATTATAAGACGAGGGGTATTTTTCAGAGCATTTGCTCTGAAAAAAACCTCGTCTTATAATCGAGCAAATACGGTATTACTATGAATCTTAGGTGATTAGGAAGGAAAGGTTTACACGTATTTCTAATGATGCTCAATAGACCACCAAGTCAAAATGAATCATGTCACTAAACTCAGGTAGCCTACTTGGCTCTCTAAAGCAGATCTATATATCCAGACATATATCTTCTCATTACAGAAGACAAAATGGCCATTCTTTTTTTTTTTTTTTTTTTTTTTTCCATATCAAAATTTTATTTAATTTTCCATACATAAAAAACATTTTAACAATAAACAGTAAAACATAGGATAAATAAAAAAAAAAAAAAAAAAAAAAAAACAAGACAAAACAAGACAAAACAAGACAAAACTTCGGGATGCAACAGATATGGGGACGCATTATATCTCCTATTGCACAGTTTCCAGGAGCTGTATTCGTTTCTCCCATTTTATATTCTTATTTAAGCTATAGCCAACTGATTTTGTTATGCCCAATTCCATTTTACAGTGGTATAATGAACGTAATCTAATCTCTGGCCACTGGGGAACTTTATTAGTTTTCCAATATTTAGCTATAAGTGTCTTAGTGGACAGAAGTATGTGAATTATTAAATATAGATCTGTCTTTGCGCCTGACGGGCAATCCAGATGTAAAAGGGCGCAATCTGGGGTAAAGGGCAACTTAATTCCAGTCATCCCCTCAATATGGTCAAAAACACTTCTCCAGAGGTCTTTTATTTGGGGACAAGACCACCAGGTGTGTATATAATCCCCAATATTGGATCCGCATCTCCAACATGTTGCTTCTGTTTTTCCATACATTTTTGCTAACTTAGTAGGAACATAATACCATCTATAACCAACCTTATAGAAGTTTTCCCTAATATTCAGACAACGTATAGCTTTATTGACCCGCCGTAGCGAGTCTAACCAAGATTCCCAAGGTATAGTCCTCCTTAAGTCCCTTTCCCATAATTTAATTGCCGAGATCTGCGTGTAATTTTGGTGGGATCTAATAAGGGTTAAACATCTCGAAATCATACCTTTAGTGTTCCTCATACTGTACAATTTTTTAAGTTGTTCTAAATCTTCTCCTTTATAGAGTAGGTTACATTTTGAGATAAAACCCTTTATTCTTAAATATGAAAATATCTCTTTGGGAGGTATAGAAAATTCCTCCTGTATCTGGAAAAAAGATTTAAGTTCATTATCTCGGCATAGGTCTTGGACAGTATGGATACCTGCTTGTTTCCATAGATTTAAGTTTAAATTATCTATATTGCCTGAAATTACATCTAAGGGAAGAAAATTCCCTATCGTATTATGTAGGCCTAGTTTTTTTTTTGTCCTATCCCATACTTCTAGTATGCTTTCTAGAACCAGAGATCTCTTCACCCAAATTTTTTCTTTGCTACTAGATCTTATAATCCATGGTAGGGATGCAATATCTCTCTGACCTATCATTTTCCCTTCAATTTGATACCATATTTCATCTCTGGCTTCTTTTATCTGTGAGGACATTACATGGGCTATCATACATGCATCATGATATTCCACAATATTTGGAATTCCGAGTCCTCCTTCTCTGGTTTTCTTAGAAAGGAGTTTTAGACTTATTCTAGGTTTTTTATTTAGCCAGATGAACTTATTAAAAGCTGTCTGAATCATACGTAACCAAAATTTAGGGACTTGAACTGGTAACATCTGAAATAAATATGTCCATTTAGGAAGGATATATGATTTAATAGTATTTATTCTACCGATCCAGGAAATTTCTTTCCTTTTCCAGTCTTTTAAGGTTTTATTTGTGGATCTTAATAACGGTAGAAAATTAGTCTCTATTGTCCTTATCGGATCCTTAGAAATCTTAATCCCTAGATACTCTATATTATCTTTAGCCCAGATAAAATCGAAGTTAGATTTTATAAATCTTAATTCTTCCTCTCTTAAATTATTTGCCATGATAACAGTTTTATTAACGTTAAGTTTGTAATTAGAATATTTGGAGTAAATTTCAATTATTCGCATTAATTCAGGTAAGGATGTTCTGGGTTGTTCCAAGAAGAGAAGGATATCATCTGCATATAAGCTAATCTTACTTTGTATCGTATTAATTCTAAAGCCATGTATATCCTGATTTCCTCGAATATCGGAGGCAAGGGGTTCAATTGTTAATACATATAGAAGAGGTGACAATGGACATCCTTGCCTTGTGCCATTAGTAATTGGGAACCATTGAGAATCTATCCCCGGGCCAACTGTTCTTGCTGACGGACACGTATAGAGGGCCATAATAGCCTCAGAAATATTTCCTTTTAAACCATAGGCTTCTAAAGTATGTTCCAAGAAGTCCCAACTAACCCTGTCGAACGCCTTTTCAGCATCCAATGACAGGGTTAAAGTTGGGACCCCCGAACGCGAAGAGACGTCCAGTATATCAATGACTTTTCTAATGTTATTCTTCGCCGTCCTACCTGGAATGAAACCAGTCTGGTCTTGAAGAATTAAATTATGTATAACAGTTTTTAACCTCATCGCTAGTATTGACGCATAGATTTTAACGTCCCCATTTAATAACGAGATCGGACGATAATTAGAGAGGACCTCTGAATCTTTATTAGGCTTTAATATTGGGACTATATTTACCCTTAACATTTCAGGAGGAAAAAAACGAGTTTTAATCACCTCATTAAAGGTTTTAGTGAGTTTGTCCGCTAATAGATCTTTGAAAATTTTATAGAATTTATTGCTATAACCATCAGGCCCTGGCGCCTTGTTGTTTTGCATTTCATTAATAGCCTTTTTAACTTCTTCTAATTTTATAGGTTCATTTATAGACGTCAATTGGTCTTCTGATAGTTTGGGAGTCACCTTTTTTAAAAAATATTCATATGCATGTTCTTGCTTTTTAATCTTTAAATTATATAGAAGTTTGTAGTAATCATTAAAGGCTGCTCCAATTTTCTCAGGAGTAAGGCAAAGTTCTCCATTTGATCTTATTTTATAGATTCTTCTTGACAGTCTCTTAGCCTTAAGTTTATTAGATAATAATGAGTCGGCTCGATTGCCCTTATAGTACCAATTAATTTTTAAGTAATGTAAGTTTTTATTCTTTTCCTCAATTAGTGCTTCGTTTATATTATTTTGTATTTCATTTAGATCTCTAGTCTTAGATTCTGAAGGAGAAAGTTTGTTTTCCTGTGAGATTCTATAAAATTTTAGATATAACTCAGCCAGAGAGGCCCCCCTGGATTTTTTCATTATAGTCCCCAATTTAATAAAATGGCCTCTAATCACGCATTTGTAAGCACTCCAAACTGTTGGCAAGGGGACTTCTTTATTTTCGTTTTCCAGAAAGTATTTTTTTGTAATGTCTGTTATGTAGTCCCTATTCTCCTTTTTAGATAAAATATTTTCATTTAAACGCCAATTTGATCTCATTTTGGGATTTTCAGGTAGAATAACCATTATTAGTGCGTTATGGTCTGACCAGGTGATATCCTGTATTAGAATCTTTTTAACCCTTCTTGCTATCTCATCATCACCTAGAAATAAATCAATTCTTGAATATGAGAGGTATGTTTTAGAAAAACACGTAAAATCCCTTTCTTCTGGATGATAGATCCGCCATAAATCCAATAGGCCAAAGTTCCTTACGGTTTTTTTAAATTGGAGTGCCTGTGTTTTTACATTTTTATCCGTAATCTGGGCATTATTAGTTTTTTTATCTAATACCGGCTCTAGTATTCGATTAAAGTCTCCCGCAAATAATACTTTTCCTTGTTTAATTCTTATAACTTTCTCAAATAAACTTCTAAAAAAACTATTAGAGGAACCATTAGGGGCATATATATTAATCAAAGTGTACAATTCACCTTGCATTTGCATTATTACTATTATAACCCTTGCCTCTTGATCAGTTTCTTGATAGATAATCTTAGCGTCCAATTCGTCACTAATAAGAATAGCCACTCCTCTTTTTCTATAACCTTCCAGTGAAGAGCAAATCGTATAAGTGTATCTTTTAGGGATGAATCTCATATTGTCCGATTTTTTCCAGTGGGTCTCTTGTAAAAAGACGATCTGGGCTCTTTCTTTTCTAAGGAAATCAAACACTATTGAGCGCTTAGTGGGAGAATTCAGACCCTGGGTATTAATTGACAATATTTTAACCATAGTCCCGGAATCTTCGATCCTCTATATTCCCTTCTCTGTGCATCCCGAATAATAGACATAACATACATAAATTTTTAACAAACATTAAATAAAACACTAGAACATACACAGTTCTCTTGATCTTGATTAACCTTATCGACTGCTTATCTATTTCAAAATGCCGTGTTACGCATCCCCACCCACGGCTAAATAGCACCATCTTCCACTCGAATAAGAAGATAAATGGTAAAGTATTGAATCGTCATGCTGGTAACCCGAGAGAAAAAAAAAAAAAAAAAAAAAAAAAAAAACACATAGCAGCTAATCATGCATAAAGAGAATCGATGGCAGGTAAGTATATATAGTGATATATATTAGGGCCTTAAAAACCCTAATATATAGATTATTAATCAGTAATACGTAAGACAGAACATAAAAAAAAAATAATAATAATAAAAAAAAAAAAATAATAATATTTATAATATCCTACCTATAACCCCTCCCTTACTCTTTATTATATAATGTAAAAGACCCTATCTCATTATTTATAGACGTATGGAGATATATCTAGATTGACTCATTTTCTTTAAGTTGTGTTTTATATGTGTTAAAAAAAAAAAAAAAAAAAAACAATATTAAAAATAGTGCGCGTTATCTAAGACAATAGTTTCAAAAGCTTCTCCACCTGTGTATTATAAATATATTAAGAAAAATATAATATATCTAAAGATATAAGATTAATACTCAATTCTACTTTGCTCTCCACATGTTACATAGACACGGGGAGGCAAGTAGATATTGAATTATATATGTGTTATATCCCCTTATCCCCTTATTCTTTATTATGTGAAAATAGTTCTCCAAGAGAAGAGAGAGGAAAAAAAAAAAAAAAAAAAAAAGAAACAACACACAAGATATGTATATATATATGTATATATATACACATAATAATATCCTATCTGTGCCCAATCCCTTATTCTTTATTATATAGTGTGAGACACGCAATCTCTTGGGGGTATATCATTATTATTTTATTTTCTTTTAAATTGTGTTTTATGTGTATAATTGTAAGAAAAAACCCGTAATATAAATAGTACCCTTTAACTAAGATAATAGTTTCAAAAGCTTCACCAAATATGTATTATGAATATTTTAAGATATAATATATCTAGAGGTATAGTGCTCAATTATACTTTTATTCTCCATTTGTGTATAGCATATTCCGTAGACTTGGATAAGTATTGAAATATTAAATTATGTATATATTGTATCCCGTGACCCCAAGTTAACTCCTTATCTGACTATGAGTAACTATACAACCATTATTGTGAAAAACTAGTTCTCCAAAATATGAGTGGAGAAGGAAAGAAAAAAGAGAAAAAAAAATGAATAAATAAATAAAAAAGAGAAAAAAAAAAAAAAAAAAAAAAAAAATGCAATTGTATATTTGCTCAAACAAAAGCTTGTTGAGCTATCCATTTCATCGCTGAATCTGGGGAATCTAAAATTTCCGTCTTGCCTCCTATTGTTAGAATAATCCTTGCAGGGGAACCCCATTTATATGTTATATTGTGTTTCCTAAGAACAGAAATAGACTCCGAAAAAGCTTTTCTATCATTTCTTGTTTGGAACGAAAGATCTTGAAATACCTTAATATTAGAGTATGGGGCCTCCTTAATTTGACTAAACCTAGCTGCTCTCATTATATTTTCTCTAATACTATATGAATGACATGTAATGATAACATCTCCCGTGACATTCGGCGGAAATGATCTTGGTTTTGGCAATCTAAACCATTTATCTAAAACACATTCTCCATCCTTTAAACCCAAAGCCTTGAAAAAGGCAGTTAGATAGTCTCCCATAAAATGCTGGGTTATCTCATCTGGAATGTTGCGTAACCTTAGATTATTTCTTCTGGATCTGTCTTCCATTTCCGCCAACTTAGTTTCCAAGCGTCTTAGATTAGTCTGTTGCTTAGTCATAATATCTTTCTGAGCAAGTATAATGAGGTCTAGGGTCACAACCTTTTCCTCTGTTGCTTTAAGTCTTTGACCAATAGAAGTTAGTTCGTTTTTCAAATCCTTTATGTTATCTTGGATCTCCTGTTTTATTAAAATTATCTGATTATCAAAGCAGCTTTTAATATATTCTGGTGTAACAACCTGTTGTTCCAGCGCTTTCTGAGTTATCAAGGGATCCTCCATATCGTATAAATCTTTATCTCCTAGATCTTTGTCCGGTGTGTTTATCTGTCGTGAATCTCTCCTAGACCTATCTGTTTGTGGCGAGAAAAAGTTTGAAAGTCTCTTATCCTGCCGATCCTGTTTATCTTTCTTTTCCTTTTCTCGTTTAGAGAGAGATTTTTGCTCAGTCATTTTCCTAGTGGACATTTTAAAGTTATCCAACAGTTGGTTTACGTCAAGACTATCCAGATATTGTATCTTAAAGCGTAACCTGGGAATTAGCAAAATGCCTGCTATTCAGGTACAAACGTATCCAAAAAAAAAAAAAAAAAAAAAAAAAAATCATAGGCACCAGCTCCCACCAGCTCCCAGTCTGCTGGAGCCCAAAAAAAAAATATTCAGTAGTATTGGGATATTAGATTTACATTAGCCATATATTCCAGGTAATGTTAAGGTATTAAATTTACAGGTGTCTTATATTCCCAATAGTATCAAGATATTATACTTGCAAATATCATAGGTTCTTGGGAAAAAAAAAAAAAAAAAAAAAAAAAACTTTTATATTCTGTTCTATACTTGAGACTTGTCTACTTTCCTTATATATCACTTTATTATCACTTTATTTCTTTAACTCTTTATTTCTTTCTTTATTTCCTTATTTCCTTATTTCCTCTTCGCCTCTCCCTTGCACATCCTCCTACTTGATATATAATCTTCATAGGTCCCCATTCATATTCATTAAATCATATTATCATATTATCATGTACGTCACCGTTTTCGTAGGTCTTCTCATCGGTTTTCATAGGTTTTCATAGGAAAAAGCTAGAAGCGCTTTAGGCGATAAGCTCCAGGAAACGCCAGTCAAATATCCAACGGCATTCAGCAGCACTCGGCAAATTAAACAGTGTCTTCAGCATTACGCTGCGGTCGGTGATCGCCGAGGCTCCGAAAACGGCGTGCGGATCAAGTCGGGGATCAAATCGGAGGCAGTAGGGGGCTTCGAGGATTCAGGAAGCGGCTTCCAGAACCGGCGACCTAAATGAGCCGCATCGGCGTCAGCGTCGATGTCGGCATCGGCCGTTTCGGATCAGCTGCAAGTGCCGGGTTAACCAGCGTAACGGCTCATCTAACGACGCGGCATGTACACGTGCATCGTCACGTCGTCCCTCCCCCCCAATGATTCGTGATCCGACAAAATGGCCATTCTAATTGTCCATATGTTCTAGTCACTGAGAACAGCTCAATCTGTTATGTGCACAGGTTGTTGGACCATTAGCATGCCTGCATTTATGGCATCCCCTATTGCGTAAGAGTTATTTCCATTACAAATTACAGAAGACAAACAAGTTCTAGCTTTGCTACTGCAATCCAGCAGGTACATTTCTAATACCTATTTTACAGCGCACAGAAATTTATAGAAAATTTGTGTTTGTAAAAACTATGCCAGACCCCTCTAGGTGGGATGCACGGGGTGGCCATAGGAGGTGCCTAAGAACCAGCTACTAAAGTACTAGAACCAAATTTATATTCACAATATTTGTTAACATACATATTGTAGATCTATGGTTTGCTGCAGCCACTTGCCCCATACCGTACTGCAGCTGGCATTTCCTTGTATAAAGAACTTGAGCTACACAACCGAGTACATTTAACATTCTACAGAAATAGGGAGTAACATTTCTGGGCCTAAAATGGCAACATCAGTTCAGGGAAAAAACCTTCTTCTGTTTTTTTTTTTTAGATGATTATAAATACCTGAAATAGGTGTTTTCCAAACCTTTGCTTTTAAATAATTGAGTTTTATACACCAACCAATTACTTGGTTGGCATTTAAAACAAATTAAAAACACACTTAAATAATATTGCGAAAGTCCATACAGTTCAAAGTGACTGATCAAACTGACTACATGGACAAAAAAACCCCAAAATATTGTAATATGCTTTAAGCCAAAAGGTGCAGCAGCAAAACATTACCAATGCATTAATTATTATTAAATCGGAGGTCATCACATTTTGGCTTTGGTTAAACAGACTTTTCATTAACCTAAACAGCCTTAATCTTTAGGTGGCAAAATTTAATGGTAATAGTCCAGTTCCAAACAAAATAATAACTACAACCTGTCCAGTACTTCACTAGCTAATAAAAGAGACCAACTTTTTTAAAGGAATTATTAATAGTAGTAGTTGATTTTTTTTTATGTGTGGAAACGACACCAATTCTGTATGCTCAGGAAAGAAAGCTATTGTGTTTTACCCACACAGGAAGCACACAAATAAATTACCAAACGCACGTGCGTCATTTGTATTAGAACCTGCCGGACTCCTTGTTTATAACACAATACCCAAAGGGTTCTACAATAACTTGGATTAAACACGAACCAAGTGACTGTAGAAAGACCGACACAATATCACCTCCCTTACTCCTGCCCTAAACCGTAAAACCACTTTTGCCGCTCACAATATTTTGCTTTGTGAATAAAATACTTTGGTGAAAATATCCTTGCTGTCAGGCAGACACATAGAAGTCTTGATATTAAGCAGATGTTGGGAGGGAATAGGACATACTCAGCCTCACCAACAAAGAATGTATATTAAAGTACTGTGCGATACCTGCAGGATTACAAAATGCAAAAAATGCTGGACAAAAACTGATAAAAGTAGACACAATCAGTGGCAGGAACGCAGTTTTCTGTGTCCAGGAAGCCCAACCGAGCCAGCGCTGGAGCTTACCCGTGGCAAATGTACCACGAAGGCACAGCCGAACAATACCGCTAGCCGAGGGAAGATGGCTGTAGGGTCCCTTTAATATGTGCAAACAGGGAAAAGAAAAAATGTCGGTGCGCTAAGCTAGTCACAGGCTCAAATAATATAAATGTGTAATACGAGGCCTACCAAACAGGTGTAAGCATGCAGCAAGAAACAGTGTATTGGCTGTACAATGTATACAAAAAACAAAAACTGTCTGCGCTTCTTACCCTAATAAAGTTGGCAACAAATATATAAACATAATATAAATGAGAGGTTTTGGATAACCAAAACCTCTCATTTATATTATGTTTATATATTTGCTCCCTTTAATATGTATTTGTTCTATAATTAAAACGATTGCTAGACCAACCTGTGAAGAACCTTAACTGACAATCGCTCACAATAAGTCAGTCTCTGGACTGACTGTTCTATGGAAGAATACCACTATAACAAGTTACAATAAGCATACTGTATCCCTACTGCCCTACATGTGTTTCATGTTGACTAACAGCTTCTTCAAATTATTCTATACATATATATTATAGAGTGTGTGTGTGTAATAATATATATATATATATATATATATATATATATATATATATATTATGTAAGCACTCTTGAAAAATCTAAATTAAAATAAAAATGTTTCTGCAGTAAAAACAGGAAACCCCTTTGACAACATCGGCAGATTTGCTCTGTAACACATCACTGCAAAGTTTAAATCTGACAAGGAAACATGAAAATTTGCACACTTCCTACAGTACACCGCAGCGAGGGTGAGAATTAAATACTCTGGCAACGCTTTGGAGAATATTTGCCTTTATTTCGCTCACCGACGTTTAGTATGTAATTTCACAGGGAATTCGGAAGTAAAAAATTACGCATTGATTTCTTTACAAAAATAAAGTATTTTGCTACATAAAGTTATCCAGTACCTAGTATTTTAGGCAGTATTTCCTAGGAAAATGTTCAGTCAATTATTTTCTAGCCATAATACATGAACTCCATTGAGCCACAATACGCTTCTTGCTCATGTACGGTGGAAAGGTAAGGGATTAGCCGCAATCACATGTATGTTATCTGAACACTGATGTTTTGCTAGCATACATGATTGGCGGCTGCTTTTACCTACAGCATGATGGTAAGAAGAGAGGGTGGGGTGAATGAAATTAGTAAGGGTGGGCAAATGAAAGGGGTCTATGTACCTTCTGAATGAGGATTTTAATTAAAAAGCATGTAGGGCAGATTTGCATTAGTGATAGGCAGCTGGCTAGTAACTCATTTTCATAATGTTTACAACAGCTTGTGTTTTTAGAACTGGGTGATGATATATCTATAGATATATAAATATATATATCTATATCTATCTTTATCTATATATCGATATCTATCTATATATATATATATATAGATAGATAGATATATCTATCTATATATATTATACACACACACACACGCACATACATACCCACACACACCCCCGGCCACCTTTGGGATGTGCCTTTGGGTTAAATGCTTCCAGCACCTTGTAAAAAGTATGCAACGAAGAATGAACGCAGTTTTGAATGCAAGAAGGGGTCCAACCCAGTACTAGCAAGGTGTGCCTTATAAAGTGGCCAGTGAGTGTGTGTATATATAATATATATATATATATATATATATATATATATACATATACATATATACACACACAAACACACACACATATATATATATATATATATATATATATATATATATATATATATATATATATATATATATATATATATATATATATATATATATATATATATATATATATATATATATATATATAATGGACTGCCTAGACGGCCAACAAAACTCGTATGATGCTCTTTAACAATAATGTTGGTATAGATGCAGTTGTGACATCTGCACAGCACGAGGTATCAATTGTGCTGATTAATATAGAGCTCCACATTGTAAAAATCATCCGTACATGAAAGCATGAAAGCATTTTGAAATACTGTGCAGCGCAGTTATCCACTCTCTTTAATAACATGGAGGAATTGTATCTTTTTCTATGCAGAGTAGACTAAAATATGGTCAGTGTCATTCTTTAGCAAAAGGAAGAGTTTTAAAAAGCTTTTATCTGCCTTAAATGAGTTCTCACCATCATGCACAATCCCACTGTGAAAAGGAGGTGAAACATGGCATCTCGCTGCTTTCAGCTTATGCTATAACCCTAAACATCGATGTTAACAAGCGCACGTACATTCATGCTACCCCTGACTTTTTAATGGGAAAAACCCCCACACATCTTAAATGCCTTTTATCCCAAATTATATTTACTGTACTTCACAGGAGTTTGAAAGCACGTATGACGTGTACGTCACAGAACAAAACATGTTCAAAAGGGCATGACATGAAATGCGGACACACACACACACAGAGAATGAAAACTTACTTTGTAGCTAGCTGGCAAGCATGAAAGGGAAATCAAAATAATTATTTAATATCACAGAATGCATTTAAGAACATGCAGAAGCACCCTAACATTCACAAACGGCTAACCTAGAGGATGGTTTATGGCATCTCATGGAAAAAAGCACAATGATTTGTAAACTTGCCAACAAAGGTTTACCTGAGCTCACTCCTTTTATACAATATGTGATAAGCTTTGAAAATATTATATATGAGCATTATAAATAAATTCAGCAAACCAAAGCAACATGGATAATAAATATAAGAGGTAAGAGTATGTAGCAAAATAAAAGCAAAAATTGTACATTATGAAACAAATGCACCATTTCATTTTCTAACCGCTACAATGGAACCTAAACCAAGAAGTTGTTTCATATAAACGATCAATGAATTCCATGTTAATAGGGGAACCAGCATGGTTGTTCCCTATTATTGTTGGCAAACATGTATTGAATCCTGAAATCCATGACGAAAAAAATGGCTGCTTATATTTTGAAAGGGGCATGGCAGGTTATAGCATTTGATTACTGTCTCTTTAATCCATTTTACATCATAAAAGCAAGACGAGAACTGTGCGCTAGTAATGGTTGGAAAGAATTATTGTGAGCAGATTGTCAGCCGATCCATAGACCCTATTTCAGGTTGAGCCGCTGCAGCCAAAGGGTTGCTGCGCTCCACAGCATCTAAAATGAGATGCTTTCACTAAGCACATTAGCAAAGACATAACGGCAGGGATGTACAGAACACTGGGCCTTTTCTCATGCTAATTTCCCATTTAGGATTTCGGAAGTTTGGCTACCTAACAACGTATCCAGAAAATAACATCTACGCATACACTTCACGGTACGCACAAAGCTGTGAAATCAAGCACAAGCCTAGCTTCTCTGGTTAAGGCACCATTCATGTAATTCTAACGCAATTACAGCAACTTTTAATAGTTTTTACTAAAAAAAATGTATTTTGTATGTCGAATTAAAATAAAGTACCTGTCACCGAGGATACCACTCTGTTCTTTTTCACCCAATTTTTGGTACTTGCATGCCCAAGGACATCTGGAGAGCCATGACAGAAGTTTTGATGAGCCTTTATTACCTCCCTGTTTGTGAGTGAATCCAACATTGGGGGGGGATATATGTACTGTATTACACTGTTTTTTTTGGTTTTTTTTATCTTTCTTCAAGATATCGGTTTGCAAGATCCTTTGAACCAGGAATTTCCAGAGATTCCAGGTTCTGTTTTATCTTATTAGATACCAATTTTGTTGGATGTTTATTGTATATTGTTACACGCTGTGTGGGTGGGGAAACCACATATGTATAAGGTGTTGCTGGTTTTGTAGGTAGGCGCAAGAAAGGTCACTTTTTTCTCTTTGTGACATTGTGTATTGCTGATTCATGTAATTCTAGCCTGCTGGAGCTCCCGTTATTGTAAAGAAAGTTAGTGAGCCGAAAGATAGAAATCACACAAAAACTATTAACTCCTCGTCTTTAAGGAAACAGCAGATGCAACATCTCTGTTTGGATTGAGAAACGGTTTTATGGCATGGGCCATTCTGCGCTGCATGCACGCGCACACACGCACACACGCGCACACACGCACACACGCACACACACGCACACACACGCACATGCCAAAAACTAGCCGTGATAAGAAGAAAGGACAGGATGGGTATTAGCCATGCAAATCTGCAGAGGAAACAAGTGTTTGTCATTGATGGGTCCTGTAATAACAATATGGCCCAGTTACGGGTGGAGGTATTAACTTCTGGCAAGCAGAGAGCAAAGGTCCACTCAGTCACCACATTTATCAAATGTACATCACAGATTCGGAATAGGTTGGGTTTCCATTCCCTTTTCTAGCGACATTAACTTTACTTTTTACTGTAGTAATAGTTGCCCCATAATAAAAAAAAAATCACTGGCAAATACATTTTCATACACTCACTGTGAAATTCTCTATTTCCAGGAGAGCAAATGAACACAAACATGTAGAAAAGAAAAAAAGGGGTTATTTTTGTGTCAAGTAACAAAAATGAAAAAGTGAAGTATTTCAGGCTCAGCTTGATAACAAACTGAACATAGCAGCAAGGAGAAATCGGTTAAATATGCCCATGAGATCACAACATGAAATCCATCTTTTAAGGTTTGAGGCTACAAACCTAAACGAGTTCTCTTTAGCCAATTACCTGGAACGCAGCGCCTGCCCGGCTTCCGACTCTACTGAACACGTTATGCGACTCGTACTCGACACATGCAAAAAAAAAAAACGAGCAGCTGATCCGATGCTTTCTCAGCTAATACATACTGAAACCGTCAGAGGGTTCATTATGAATAAATTCAGCTGGGTCAAATTCTGAAATTCAGATTATACGTAATAAGGATAAGTCCGGCTAGGTTACATCAGAACTATTCTGCAAGTTTAATTAAAGACACTGATCCACAAAAACAACATTCACCACCTGCAAAAACGCGATAGCCGGCACGATGGATGCCTCCCATTTCCATACATTAATGACTACTATTACAATAAACGGTAACATGTAGAGCTGCGCACGTAGCTAGTGACTGAATGACTGTTGAACGATTAATGTCTCTAGACAATTGTCTGTTTTTGGTGTTACTATAGGACAGAACCAGCTTGTTACCATTCATGCGTCTAACCCACTTATTCAACCATTCGAAACCCTGTTCAGAAAGAAACGGACGGGGTGAAAACTATCTAGATGTATGAAGCACAGACTTCGTCAATAAGCACGTCTACTAAAAGGCGCCATCGTTTATAGCAGAACTGCATTCCTCAACACATAATGGGCCGATCATTAGCAAGACTGGATTCGGATTCCCCTGACACATAAGCAGTTGATTAGATTGACGAACTGGTGCTTGTTTCCTGGTAAAGGTTGCTCATAATGTCAAACAGGTGCATCATTTTAACTTAAAATACTTGGCATTAAATTTCATAGAGAAGACAGAACCAAAGCATGCAGGAACACTAAACCTCCCAAAGGCCCTCATTTAAATTGGGGGAGGATGTATGAGATATACTAGTTAGCACAGTAAACTTTCTGGTCATGATGGAGTAAACCAAAGACACACAGCAACAAGCCATGCCAGGTAGAGTTTAAAATGCAGAGACTATCTGTATACATTTGATGTGTGGAGATATAAAGTAAAATTCATGATGACGTATTATATTATATATTATTGTATAAATAATTAGATGTCTACAAAATGCTGTTGGCGGTCCATTATAAACCCTATGACCTATGAAGAATAAACTCATTTTGAATGACATGACATTTGGGGGTTTAGAAGAGTTTAGAACAAATTTGCCAACCGATACCTAATTATTGCCCAAACAATGTCCTCTAGAGTTGCTATACAGTTTAATTGTGTCTTTACTCTTCTGAGTATTCCCATTGTGTATACAGGGAACATCATTTTTAGGCACATTGAGAAAAATTACCGTTAATTTAGTTTTTAAATGTATTAATGCAATTGGTTATCCACGTAGACAGCTCATAAGGCCTGTGAAAAAGGAAGTTAGCAGCCCTGTTCAGCCTTATTTTGTTACTTCTGTGAATACAGACTATAGCTCTGCAACAGAGACAGTATGATGGCAGCCATTCAAGAGCCACTGAGCCTTAACAAAGCAAGAACACTGTGGCACGTTGGGAAGCATGAGATCAGTTACGTCCCAAGTATCAACTAATAATCGGGTTCGTGAAACAGGGTTACCAGCAAGCATCCAAGCAGCCGCAGACATGCTATAAAAACTTCCCTAAAACTCACCAGGGTGCAAGTGTCCTGATTTGGGCAAAACAATTTAGGGAAATCAATGATCATATTAAGTCATTCCTTGTTGCAGCATTTAACTATATATGATTTTAATTATTTCCGCACCCACTGTCCGTAGACTATAGTCTGCAGTTGCTGACAAATGTTTGCATAACCTAAGGTTTAGTTTAGCAGGAGAGAAAAAAGTTTGCATGTACTCAAATATTTGAACAGCTGTACTTTATAATGTACTATTATTTGCATAGGTAAAAATGGTCAGGGTTTCCTGATATACGTAATCAATGAAGAAAACCAACTAGAAAGGTTAGAAGAAAAATGCCACTTACGAGAGCTTCTGCAAAGGCTAAGAGCCTTCACACGGACTTGCATAAAGCCCTAACAAAAACCATTTCTTCACGTAGGTCACACCAAAGAGGGTATTACAGAGGTTATTTCCACTATTCTACCTGGTGAAGATAACCCAGTCAATGCCACATCTGTTCTAGATATGTCATGATGGTTCAGGTTTTATTGATCAAATATATCATACGATTATAGGAAACGTTCACAAACTGAAGCAGATTATTGACTGAACATGGCCACCTCCCCATTAGCTATGACTGTCTTGCCAGAGAAACTCTCCTGTGTTGGGCTCAATAATGCACAGTCAAGACAGTGAAATATTAGGCTTCGTATCTCAAGCACCGAATATTTCTAGGTATTCCTTCAAAGCAAATTCAACCGTTTGTCTGTCAAGTCACACACACAACACATCTATAAGATCTGCGGGATCAGTATCATAACCGCATGTAGATAATGTTACATTTATCTCACAGTATCTTAAACCGTTTTTGGAAAAAAACTCTTGGCAGAACAGAATAGATATCAGAGAACACGAAAAATGCACTGGGCATTCAAAGAATGGACATAAAAGCAGCTGCCTTCTTTTATCCCATGGGTAGAAATAGGAGAACACTACACGGCTGATTACCTTTCATTTCTAGAGCGAAGCTAGGGGTTGCCATACACTCATAAGGTTAATATACTGCTCAACCATGACGCTTTCATGTTTTAAGAGGATGACAAGGTCAGGCTTGGATACTGCCTATTCTTCCAACACGCTGTAGATATTTTCACTGGATTACATGAAAAGAAAAGTAAAAAAAAAAGAAAAGATATCCAGCCACAAAAGGACGCATTTAAAAATGTTTAAGTAGGGGTCCCTAGGAAAAGACCTCCATGTAAAAAGAACTTCGGTACAGAGGCATGTTAAACGAATGCAATGACTACTATGTTTACCATGTGCTCTGCGGAGCAAAAAACAAATTAAGGCAAAATGTATCTTTAATATCAAGTCTCAAACTCAAGCTTTTAAAACTATAAGCCTATTCTAAAAGCTTAGCACAAAGCACAAGTTCATTGTAGACTTGGCAAAGATCACTACAATAATCTGAAAAATATTTACAAAATGTACAATTCAATTAACCCTTCACTGCCTCTAGTAAGCTGCCTAAAATCTAACTTTGCTTAAAGGGAAAATATTTATATGAAAATACTATTTTAGTGCTATTAACCTAAGAAACCCCCCCTCTCCCCAATATTTTGTCTATTGTAAAGGCATTTATTTGCTTGTAAAAAAACAGATCCCAGATACAAGCTCCTCAATGAATATATTACTTGACCACAAATGTTATAAAAGCTCAGGCGATTTCTGATCATATAATATGCATAAATGTGCCAAGCGATTTGTAATGGATCTAGCGTAATATAGTGCTGATTAGGACTCTGAGTGCCTAACCTGTGATAATAGGGAACAAGTGACAGCTATTATTAATTTCCATGTAAGCATTGTGTGGGAAACTGCAGAATCATGAAGCTTTTCCTCTTTAGCCACCATTTTTCTTATCAGATTTACTGAAAAACATAAGGGAGGAAGAGGCCGCTCTTAATGTGCAAACATTCACGGAGCACACAGAAGGAAGAAGCAGGAGGAAACCACGTTCCAAATCCCACCTCGCCCTTGGCAATGACAAAGTACGGTAATAATAGTTTATAAGGTTATCAAATACTTCTAGGTATTAGAGCTATTCACATACTTTTTTTGTCAGGCTCTATAGAAAAGAGGAATTTTTTTTACATTGAAAAAAAGCACATAAAATGTATATATTCAAATCCAAGTAAGGGAAACAATATGTAAATTACATAAATCCCTACAATTTAAAGACATAAATACACACACAAGCGCTTTCGGCAGTGGACAGGGGTCAGCATGGGCACCATGACTGGTCTGCGGTTACGCAGCCCTATACGGAACAAACTGCGATGTACTGCGTGTTCTGACACCTTTCCATCAGAACCAGTATTAACTCTTTCAGCAATTTGTCTGTTGTATTTGACAACATGGACGAGCCTTCACCCACCAGGCGCATCAATGACCCTGTCTCTGGTTCACCACTTTTCTTTCCTTGGCCACTGCAGACCGGAAACACCCCACAAGAGCTGCAGTTTTGGAGATGCTCTGACACAGCGATCTAGCCATCACAATTTGGCCCTTGTCAAAGTGGCTCAGATCCTTACGCTTGTCCATTTTTAATGCTTCTAACACATAAACACTAAACATACAAGGGATGTACACAGAGAGAGTAGTACTCATCTAATATACTGGTATTTCAAAAATACTTATATATGTATTAGTTCTTAAATATACAGAGTCATAGCTGGGAAATTCCTAAACACTGCTTAAATGATAATCTTTGTTATTACCCAATAGGGATTCCAATCTGCTGTATAAAACAGAATCAGTTTTAAAAAAAAAGTCTAATATAGTTTAATATTTTTTATTTGGTAGACAGAAATCTATTTGTAATTGATGGAATGTTTTAAATGAGCCATTTATCAGTAAGTTATTAACAGTTAATATTAAGCTAGATATCCATCTTCACAAACCTAAACAGTCATCCTCCCACATAACCTTAATTTTTTACAGAAATTATTATTGTATTATTTAAATATTTTTTTTCAATTGATACCAAAAATGCAATATACTGTCGGGAACCATACTGACATTGTTGTTTAGTTTATTATCCTATGCCCATTACAGGTAGGATAAATCAACACCTGCTTAATCAGACTCCAACTTATACAAACCTTCCAAAATCATCGTTTTGAGTATTCAGAAAATGTATTAACATGTCTGCGTCCTTTAAATCTAAAATATTAGATACATACACACATACACACACACACACATATATTTTTATTGAGATGCGCTCTTGATGTGGCTTTTTATGAACACCAAATGCATGCCTTAGGCAGAAAACAAATCTATTTTAATAATATATTCTAGATTTGTCTTATTTTGTAAAAAAAAAAAAAAAAAAAAAACATTCATTCTCTATGTTCTGGATTGACATTTATGTTTCTCTTAATTCTATAATCAATAAATTATGACTTGCACATGTTAAATCTTTTAGAAAAATGTTCCTAACCAGAATAGACAGGATTTAATCTCTTAAATCTATTGTTGAATAGGAGCAGTGGGATTTTGAAAAACATGTACAATTCTCCAAAGGTCCACAGTAAAACTACTTAAAACCAAGGTGAATAAAAAGATTTGGCTTATCAAGTCCGCCATTTTTTCTTGAAGTAAAGATGCATTGCAAACCTTAATCAGTCATTGGTGTTGTCTTAAACTCTCAATGGCCATATGCCTATTCCATGCATCCTCAAGCTCCCCCATTGTATAAGGCTGTCCCACGTCTGCTGGGAGGCAATCCCATTTATCTATCAGTAAAACCTCCTTTACGTGAGAGCTGGTTCCTCAATGAAAACGTACAGCTGAATTCTGCCCCACAACACACCTCATTCCTTGCTCACCAGCTCCTATGCTTCCAAGAGAAGAGTTTCTATGTTTTATCCATCCCAAAAACTATTTCCTCTTTCTTTCGAAGTCAAAACTGCGGTTAGTTTTGCCACAGATATCGCATTTAAACCAAATATCAAAAAAACAATTAGCGTTACAATAAAGCAAAAGCAAGAAAAGCTATAGGTCCTTTTGATACAGTAACACAAACTGTTTGTTCCTTTTGATTATATCACATTTTGAATTCAGGAGTCCTGAAAGAGCAGGACCAATACACCACCGGAGGAGATATGACCCACCGTTATTTTTATTCTGCCATTAACCCTCCTTTGCACGGAGTGGGCTACCTTGCTACCAATGTTTCAAGTACAGTTTGGTAACAAATTAAAGCTTTAACATAGCTGGCTTCTTGCTGTTTTCAACAGAACTTAAAATTATCGTCTAGACGACTAGAAAATGCACTTGTAGAAGCCTGTTTGTTATATAATGGAACATTAAAACCAAAAATACTCAAAAACGCCATAGAACTTATTTCATATAGTGCAATGCCAAACAAATGCAATGCAGAACCCAAGAGTCAAAATTGGGAGCAAACTTCATGTTTTATAGGAGCATGAAACAGCTATACCCGTATGAAATCAATATAAAATGCTACAAACACCTAGGCGCCAGCTGTAAAAACCTAGAAGCCACAGCAATTGACAGCACCAGCTTTTGTGACATTTAACAGTTCCTTAGTGCACTGTCTCTCACCTCTACACTCTCTTCCACTTCAATGCCACCATCTTTATCATCATCCATTTGTTTGTGTATTGTACGTATAGCTTCCAGGCTTGATCGGTCCTCTTCAGTGAGGCATGGAGGACTCAGGGAGATATAAGGATCTATGAAAAGAAATAACAATTAAAATAGGGCAGGCACATAAAGACAGGATGAAACAAGATGAAACACGTGGATTTTTTAAATTTTTTTTTATTACAGAACCCTTTTTAAATTTCAGAGATAAGTATCAAAAATATTTCCATACTGTTATGCTGAATACAGAACCCGCTTCTGGTTTGTGATAGCCGACTACTGGGTTGAATAGCAAGCTTTCACCACTAAATATACGTATATTTACGCAGACAGACATACCACAAATGTATATACGCACACAGGTTTATAGTTCACAGATCTGTTATACAGGGAAATAAAATGTACAATACATACTGATGTTAAAAGGGTGTTTCTTTAGCAAATATCTAATATAACTGGTATGCTGCATTTAGATTTATTATATCCTAAAAGGTTGAAAGATAAACCCATGCTAAATTAGAAGTATTCAGGAAAAAAGCAACCAGCCATGATAAAGGAAGTGAGATGATTTGGGGGAGAAAGCATTTTCCACTCCATCTGCAAGTACTGATAACAAAGGAATTAATGACACAACCAACACAGAATGTTATTCTTGGTCAGAATTTTTGCTAATTGCGAAGCCGTAATTAATTTAACAAAAGGAAAATGGAGTACACCCTTACGCAGTAAACATTAAGCACGCGTGCCACCGATTATTTATAGTAAATGTTTTCAGAAGACATGCCAGCCGAATCAATGCCTGCAACTACATCCCACCACTTATATTTGCAACAGGAACACAACAAAAAATCAAAGGGACCTCATGTATGTATTAAAGCTGATACGATGGCTGGAGTGTCCCTTGGGCGCACATACGATGGCTGGAGTGTCCCTTGGGGGCACATACGATGGCTGGAGTGCCCCTTGGGGGCACATACGATGGCTGGAGTGTCCCTGTAATGTTAACCAGTTTTACAAATTAATTAATCAGTTTAATTAACGGATTAATTAGTTAATCAGTTTACTGCCCTGTTTGCTTTTGATTTATTTGTCATTGCAAAGCAAAGGATAATGGTGACCTGCTCCTGCCACTGAAAACTGAGAAGCCTAAACACTGGCTGGGAAGGTCAGCTTACATTCAACTGAAACAAAAAATGAATACAAAAAGTCTGAAATTAAAAGAAGAATAGGCTATGCGAGAGGTGATTAGTTTAAGGTCCCCTATTACTGCTTCTGACATTTTTACGTTGCCCTTTCAAACCAATGAGAAAAATGGGGTCAGGTGGGAAATAACATAATGGCCAGCATTTTCTTTTGCATCACTGAGATGATGGCTTCAGTATAAGAGCACTTACTGTAAGCACTAGTATAATTATACAGTTTACATTGCTGCCTTTTCAGCAAAAAAGTAGGGGAATAGAGAAAAAAAAAAGATAGAAGGTAGATCACCAAGTGGATCGCTCTAGCCATGTTTCTGTGAGTATTTCACGGCAAATAGCTTGGGGACGGGGAGAGGGACGGGGAAAGGGGCAAATGCATTTGGGAAATTCTGAAGAACTGGTCAACGCCATACAGCTATCATATGGATTCAATTGCATATGATGGCTGGACTGTCACTTTGAAGCAACAACATTATTCACCCTCACCGAGTCAGGAGGGGACAATCTTAGGAAACCTTGGTATTCTAATTGGAAAATGCAATACCTTAGTGCCATATATAGAAAGCCCACCTTGCGCAGGTTTCTTATTTTGTAGAAAGCAGGTATACCAATCACATGAAAAGGGTTAACACTGCCATTACTAATCCAGGTATGAGCTGTCCTTTCATGGTAGTATAAGAGTTTTGGGTACATTGAATGCTTGGCACTGAGAACGGTATGTGACTCCAAGAAGCATGAGCCGCAGTTTGTTACTCAGGATAAAGCATTCAGTGTGTGACAAGAAAGAGAAAATTTGCAAAATTAACTAACTCAGAGCTGAGGGGCTCTGAACAAGCATGTCGTTTGGCACTAAACTAATAAGAGTTACATTTCAGCTATGATACTTATGACGTTATGCAATTTAGCAAAAAGACTTTCTAGTATGCCAATAATTCAATAGTAAGGGTCCTCACTACATCAGCCAAGACACAAAATAATTAAAAATCAAATTCACAGACACAGCTTAAACAGTTATCTATGTGCCGGCAGTCTATCCTTAAATCGGATTTCCATGGTCGCTGGAGATGTGTGTCCACTATGTAGGAGGTGAGAGTAGGTTCTCACCCTATTGAGAGTGTGCCTTGACGTGGCGGGTGAGCTTAATTATGCTTTGGCCAATTCATATAACCAAAACCTCTCATTTATATTATGTTTATATATTTGTTGCCAACTTTAATTGGGTAAGAAGCGCAGAAAGTTTTTGTTTTTTGTATACATTGTACAGCCAATACACTGTTTTTGCAGCATGCTTACACCTGTTTGGTAGGCCTCGTATTATACATTTGTATTATTTGAGCCTGTGACTAGCTTAGCGCACCGACATTTCTTCTTTTCGCTGAAGCAGATGAGTTTATTTGCACCTTTTCGTTATGCATTAAGAAGAAACTATTTAATAAATGTGAATTTAAACATGCAACTTCCCCCCTTTGAAATATTTGGATCTACTGTATTTTTTTTTATTTATTTATTTTAAGATATATTTCATTTAGTATAGATTTGGAAATTCAGGTCATTCTACAACGTCTCACAGAATGTAGACTATACTGAGAACACAAAGTACCGAAATGTGAAAAACAGCCACATAAAAACCAGTAAAAGTATCCTGTTAGACAAGTTGAGCACACCAAGTGTGTAATAATAAACGTTTTAAAAAAGCTGACATTTAGAAGAATTTAATTTATGAGCCGTATTAAGAAGCCAACCTATTTTTTTTTTTTAGACACAAGCAAAGCACCATACAATTATATTTTATTTGTGCCAGTCACACACCTTATTGCCCAAGCCAACAACAGCGTGAGAGCGCTCTACGGCGCTTGTCCCGTCCCTCTAGCCCTGTCATGGGCTCGATGAGAGAGCTTGGTTACTGAGCCAATGTATTCCTTTTCACAGTTGAGAACCAGCTTCATCTCATGCGGACAGACATCAGAGAATGGTTTCAGACATGATAGGAAGCCCATGTCAACAAATGAGGCAGAGGGGGGAGATAAAACCATTAAACTGTGCAACATTGTACTAAAAATACTAATCTAATTAGAAAACACCAAACTGGAGTGCTCAGTAAAACATTCTGTAGAGTACATGAGGTCAAAACTTTCAATGTATCTCATTAGCCTCTCAGCCAGAGTCCAATGGGTATATAGTATCTAATTGACCCCCCAACAATGTAGTATAAGGCATGACCTGTGATCAGAATTGTTTGCATGTTCTATTTAAGCGTGGCCAGCATTTTAAAGTATTTAGTTGGCTTATTATTTATTGTTTTATATAGTTCCATCAAATTCCATAGTGCTGTACAATGGGTAGACAGGACATAGCAAGTAGTATCTAACATAATTTGCAAAAGGAACACAACAGAAAATTAAAGGGAACTCATTTATGTATTAAAGCACATATAATGGCTGGAGTGTCCCTTTGGGGCACATACGATGGCTGGAGTATCCATTTGTTTACAGAAACAACAGGCGAGGAGGGCCCTTACTACAACCTTTATTTAATAACATGGCTGACATGTCACTTCATATACAGGAAATCTTGACCAGTTCATTGTAAATATTATTGAAGCATGAAATAAAGCATCCGTTATTACCAGTTTACTCTGCAAAGATAATACAAATCTGCTTAGAATACAACCGTAATGTGCACTAAGACTAAATTGTGCAATACCATAAGGTTTGGTAGATTTTGCATTCATACTTTAACCATGTCTCTATTTTTACAGAAGAAGCATGCTATTCACTAATTTTGCTAAAAGAAAAATACAAAAGTTCCCAAACCCAGCTCTTAACATACATTTCACGCCGGAAATATTTTTAGAACGGTTAAAGAACTACTGAAATGACTTTGCGCATTAAAATAATCAAGAAATGCCAGATAATGCATGTTTCAGCAGGAGGAAGATGACAAACTGTTCTAGAGTCCAGCTGTTTGAGCAAGATTTTTGTAAACCTGACGCAGAGAAATAATTCCAGTGCTGCTACGGGCCAATTATACATCTATTATACAATAATTAAATACAAAATGATATAGCAGCAAAAGCAGCATAAGGCTTTCACAATTCATAAAGCCCACAGAATCAACCTCAAATCAGTGCCTACCAATATGTGAGAAAGCTATACACTGCACAAAGATTGTCATCTTGTTATTTTGTTATCTTATGTGTTCACATGTGGTCAACACTTTTTTTTTTGGATGGGTATATTATACATGTAAGCGGGTGTTGTACGCGGGGAAAGCGTGACCCGAAGGTCCGGATTGGAAGCAGGGAAGTCCCTAGCTGGTTGTGGGGCTCCATCAAAGATTTGCATAATATGCTGACAGGAACTGAGCGACATTCACACACTTTGGCAAGATGTTCATCTTAGAAAGCAGGCAACCATTGTACAAGCTGTAATTACTGCAAGAAAACACAAGTGTTTTCAGTGTTCTCCTTGGACTGGATGTGTTCATGCACCAGTTGTTAAAGCAGATGGTAATGGGGGGGGTGGATTAGAGGTCGAGGCTGACTGCCCTGTTCTGCTCCTGGTTCCATGTTCTGTTGAGGGCAAATATACACTTAAGGCCCACGAATGAAGACATATTATGCTTCAACTTGAGTAAAACAACAAAAGATGTATACTGTATAGAATACAGTTTCATAACTCCAACAGAGCTCAAGAAAAAGTGCTAATATGTGATGTTGATACTTGGAGCGGTTTAACACATAAGATGTTGTAAACACTAATTTAGAATGTTCAAGAGTCATAGTTGATCTCATCTCTTTCGTTTTATGTTTATGTGATGGCATGTGGGAGCGGGATGCAAATCACTTATCTAACACACTCCTTGCTCAGCCTGAATCACTATGAATCACTTTTTATATAAATGGCACTTTATAAAAATGAAGTTCTTTTTTTTTTTTAATCAGCTGTGTAAAAAATTATCTTGTGAGGCAATTTGTCTGTAATTTAAAATTATATTAATAAAACGCATTTTTTTTTACATTACATCACTACACAAAAAGGTGAAGTGTAAGCATTTACCTGCAATTGGGAAACCTTTAGATGCATATTCATAAATCACATAATTACCTTTTTAAAACTTTTTTTACAACCCTTTGTAATGAAAGCTTAAACTACTGCCACATAAAATAAACCATTAACAATTAATGATTAAGGAGCAAAACTAAGACCCCCCCCCCAAAAAAAACGTTTTAAAATCACTATACCACCTAAATCAAATTAGATTTTGGATGATTGTGTATTTTAACAATTATATATGAATTTAATTTTGATTAATTTCCCATTATTTTCTGAGTATAGTATGATGTCTGTACCCCTGACCCACTGGTTCCAACACATCTGCCAACAGGGGTCAGCAAGGTGTCCGTCACCACAGTTTGTGGTGTAGATAACCCTGACGGATTCCTTCAGACGAGCAGGGTGGTTGGGGGAATCATTGATTGCCTTTTAACCAGCCTAAAATGAAGAGAGTGTAATGTCTGCTCTTACAGCTGTAGTGCTCCCCTGCGCTGTATGCCCTCTATTGATGCTCAACACAAGGATATGATGCCATACCTAGTGTCCAGAACTGAAGGAAGCACTGAAAGAGCAGGAACAATAGCTTTAAAAATGACCACCATAAACGATGTCCGTGTCTATCCCTGTCCACCAGGCCATCACTAGCACAATTATAAACACCTTGGTCTTTTTTATTAGTTGCGTCAGACAACGCCCCGCACCATACTGTCACACAGAGAGGATTGTCAATGTCCCCATCCAGCCCAACAAGCTGCCATTAGTCTTTGGGGGCATGACAACTATCTGTGGTGCCACAGATCTGAACATGGGGAACTTAAAATGTCTTCCATACATTTGCTAGAAAACTGCTGGCACAATGTATAGGTGAAATCCTACCTTCTACTAAGCGACATTCATATGAAGACAGGTGCAGCCAAAGAGCTGAACTGACCGGTAAATACAGAACAGAACTACTTAATGCCATCGCTTTATGGAATCCCGCATTTTAGGTTTAAGTTGTTTGTGTGTTTTCCTTATGAGATGTGTATTCCTTATTTATTGTCAAAATCTGTGGTTGTCCAATAGCACACATTTCTAGATAATATAAAAAATATATATTTTGTAACTATATATATGTATATATACACACATTTATTTTTTTGTTAATCGGACTACATTTTACAAATGATTAATCCTACCCCCCAGAAAAGAGCAAAAGTTTCTATTATTTTGCTATTTATTACACGAATGCAAGAGAAGCTTTAGCGTTCAGCAACTGGAATGAGATATCAAATATTATGAAACGTGCTGTGCCAATAGTAGACAGCTTAATGGGCCAAGCAGATGGTAAGCATTCCCACATACGGCCTACTCATCACAAGTCAGTACTTTAAAAGATCCTAATGAATTACGCTGCAGAAAAACCTTAAGCACTACTACTTTAAAAACTGTGAAGAGATGCTGTGTTTAGAACAAGCTTGTACATTTACTGCGCATCTAAATTGAGGGCTGTGTGAAAAGGGGTATATAGGGCAAATTATTTTAATTGTGTACATACAGCTACATATGTTTACCATAGAAAATGCATTAGGTGGGTTACAAGGGCTGGATTCAATACCAGATACAAATGTATCAATTCTAATTTAATTTGCAATAGAATAAATGATACAAAACAGACATATAGACATTAATCCCTATAACAAGGATGACTGTTCATTTTCTCTATTGCTATTCAATTATTTTATCAGCACTCAATGCAGCCTTAAAGGTCCAGTTTACAGTTTGGTTTTAAAGGGACACTCCAGCCATCACATGCACTTTAATGCATATAATACCTGCTTGGTTCCTTTTTTTTTTTTTTTTTTTTTTTAAACACAGAATGACCCCCCACACACACACACACACGTTATGCATTTATACATTCTCCCGCCTCCCAGCTATTTTACATGCCGGAGATGCGTTCGACCAAACACGTCTCCATGCGCATGATACCCTCATCTCCAGTCAGATCCAGCGCTCGCTCACTGAACGCAGCATGCAGAGGTCTGTTCAGGTTCCCGATGGCATGTGCAGAAAGTGCTCCCACGTGTCAGACCATGGAGGAGGGCCGCAGAGTATTTTAATATGCATTCTTCCCTTGTGGGTCAGTCAGTGCCCCTTTAATTGTTTTTCCTGCCCTTCTTACCCTACTTCTACTGTGAGCCAGTATTGTAGGGTTCAGTCCAGATGCCTTGCAATAGAGACTGCAGAGATGCTAGCTGCCAGACTAACTGGCCGGTTTTGTAGGGCACGTGGCTAATTGGCATTGGCTTATAAGTGACATCATGGGTACCACCTGTTTTGTGAAATGGATTTAAGAGTCAGGCGATCCAACCATGAAATGATACAGTACACCTTCAAAACTTTTCCTTTCAAACATACTACTGCGACAGAACTAAGTCACATGCTTCAGAACATAACCCTAAGAGCAAAGCGTGGACTGCACCGGTACAATATCTGACCCTAGAACAGAAATAGATTTACGCTAAAATCACTAAGCAGTATTCAAGAGTATTAAAACAACAAATGAACAAATGAATGGGTTTACAATGGAGAAGATAAAAAGGTTATTGAAACAAAAAATAAAACCAGGGTGTTGTCAATGCCAACACTGATTACTGCATACAGCACTGCATACAGACATGGGGCAGCCACCTTAAGCAGGTATATGAAGTGCAAGAACTACACTAAGGTTTTCTAGCACAATCTCACCTTTGTAATATACATTAGGGCTTGTTTGCAACAATAGTGTTCTCTACCTTAACCAGACTGTGCAGACATGTCATACGGACGGCTACCTCTGTCGACGATGGAGGTACAATGTCACAGCGTTCAGAGGAGGAAGCAGAGGGTGCTATTGTGTTACTGTTACCGTATTTATCGGCGTATCACACGCACTTTTTTAACTAAAATATGAAGCTGAAACCCTACCTGCGTGTTATACGCCGATAAATCCTAGAGCCAGTGTCAGAACTTCCGGGGTCGCAGGGGTCACAACTGCGACCGGGCCCTGGAGTTCTGCCAGTCAGGGGGGCCCAAGGGGTGCCGAGCGGTTGCTGAAGACGACCGCTCGGCAACTCTCGGGCCCCCCTGACTGACAGAAATCCAGGACTCCTCTGCTGGCGGCGCTTCAACTCCTGTGTTGGAAGCGTGAGGAGTTTGTCTCGGGTGCCGGTGCTTCACGCTGGGCGCCGGCATATGATGTCAGACGCCGGCGCTCAGCAGTGAAGCGTCAGGAAACCCGAGACAAACGCCTCACGCTTCCAACACAGGAGTTGAAGGTAAGTGACCGGGGGGGGGGGTTAGGGAGAGAGAGGGGAGATGCTGAGAAGGGGGGTTAGGGAGGGAGAGGGGAGATCCTGAGAAGGTGGGTTAGGGAGTGTGTGTCTGAGTGTGTGTGTCTGAGTGTGTGTGTGTGTCTGAGTGTGTGTTTGTCTTACTGTGTGTGTCTGAGTGTGTGTGTGTGTCTTACTGTGTGTGTGTGTGGTTTCCCAGATAGCAGTGATTCTGATGAAGTTTTTTTTGTTCAGTTTTTTTGTTCAAAGAGGTGCTTTTTCTTTCATATTTGCCTTATAAGTGGTATAAATGTTATAATAAATGTTATAATGTTATAAATATTATTCCAACATTAAGTTCATAGCTTCCAAGTTAAAATTATTTTTTCTTACTCAAATTTCCTTGTTAAAATGGGGGTGCATGTTATACACCAGTGCGTGTTATACGCCGATAAATACGGTATATACCTCCTATGTGTATTTGTTTCCTATATACACACACAACTACTGTATTTTTGTTTGTTTTTTAAAGCAAAAAATGTAGGTTACCCAAAGAAACCTTCACCATCACTACATCCCAAAATGTGACAAGGGCTTCCTGTGTGTTCATAACTGCCTTGCGTAAATGATCTTGTTTTATTCAAAGTCAAGCTAGGAAGGTCTACAAAACATAGTTAAATCATTTTATGCTCTTTGAAGGTAATCTTTTTGCTGACCTAAATCTAATTATCCACAGGAACCCTACTGAAGCCTATTCACCATGTCAAACCAGGTCATTCATGCTTTCCTTTGACACCACAGATCATCTTGATCAAAGTTTGTTTTGGGGGATCGGAATTTACCATAACACTGTATCTCATAATAATATGCACTGCCAGCGGTATATGTATACTAGAGAACAAGCAGCCACTTTTAGATGTGTATGTGAAATGCAAAGTAAATGCAAACAACTTGGCTGCTAAAATAGCATCTGAGCCAGTTCCTGGAACGCAGTATATACCATACATACATACAGAGGGCTAGCCAGTGTGGGCTCCAATGACAGGGTTGGCAGGAATAAGAGCTGGAGTTGAGCCAGAAGAAGCTTAAGCACTTGCTACCCTCCATCACGTGCTCTTCGCGCACATCTGGAAGGATGCACAGATTGACTCACTTAAGGTTTTGTTCCAAACTTCAGGCTTGGCTGGCTCTGTACTGCGGCCAACTCAAGCACTGCTATGTAATTCCATGGCTCTTTCCAGTTATAAGCTTGTTTGCCATGTACAATACACCTACTGAGAGGTGCTGTAACTACACCAAGATTCATGCATGCTGTGTACATTTGCAAGTCATGCACAATTCGTTAAAATGATGCAATCACAGTCAAGTATTTTTTTGAAAATTCTAAACTACCGTATTACAGTAGTGATACCTTTTTGCAGATAAATAAGTCACATTCTAGAGGCACAACCACAAAATAATGTACTTAAGGATACCGTGGTACCAATGAGTAAGTCAGGAATTCTGTAGCATAAATAAAAGTGGAACATTTTTTTTTTAATATATATTATATATACTTCTTTATATATTCTAAGTAATAATATTGGAAAAGTATTCCGGATCGTGAAACACAACATATTATTCAGTCAGAAAGTGTTTTCATAAAATGTCTAAGATGGATATCACTGTTTTTGTCTTACAGTAAAGATACCGTAAATTAATCTAAAAAGGAAGCTGAAAGAAACAAGTGGCGATAAATAACCGCATGTACTAAACTTCTCCGGCCGGCTCTCTTATCTGATACAGTTCATATTTGCATGCAGTTTTAAGTAATTTAATATTTTAACATCTCGCTTTCCCTTTACTGTCCTCAGTGACTTTTACAGTTTGTTTTTTTTACATTTTGCGGTTTTATAGATATTTTACTAGGTGTATTTAGCACTTTTGTTTTGAAAATGTAAAATGTCTAGAAAAAAATATAACAAAGGGCTATTAAAATCATTCTGCTGATCGAAAAGTACTTATCCCTCTCACAATCCTCTGAACTCACAAGTCACAAAAGGTATTCCTTTACCCCGTTGCCTTACATGAATCGACCACTCAGCACTATTTGCATAATTATCTTCATTACAGAAACCAAGTTATCAAAAAGCACCAATCATCAATCATATACAGTGTGTGTGTATGTATATATATATATATATATATATATATATATATATATATATATATATATATATAATTAGCAGATCCTTTAAGCTTATCTCCGCACACCATCATTGCTGGCTAGTATAACAGAAGCACATGCAGGTTGAACATGATCTCCCAACCAGTATGCAAATACCCTCTGTTGCCACCTGATATCAGGAAGTAAACGCAAGACAAGGATCAGTAAAGATATTGTTTGTGTTTCACTGTTTCTGGTATTAAAAAAAAAAAAAAAAGACATTACTGTCCCTTTAAGTATCAGAGAGAGATTAGAAATTATATCCTTGAAGGTGGTACAAGAGCACTAAGAGTGACTGCCAAATGCAAGCAGAAGCCTACACTATTCTTAAATGAACGTCTGGCACACCGTGGGTCTTATTAAATAACCTTTAAAAATATTAGAAGTCACCAAAAAAAAAATTATTCGAAGAACAGAAAGAAGGATGCCGCAAGGAAACGTACATGCAAACATAACAGAATAACCCAAATTTTACCACAACTGCTGAATCCACATTAAGAGGGTTTTGAACCGGCCACCAACAATAGGATAATACCCACAAAACCATAAACATTATGAAAGATGCCAACCACTGTTACAGCTACTTCTTTGTTCTGAGGCAGAAATGTGTTGGTAAACGTCATTGGTCTTTTTTTTTTGGATTCTGATCCTGTCATCAAATGTAGCCCTGGTGATTTCCAACAGTTCAAGGAAATGGTGCCCATATCTGCAATACTATATATACCGGCACTACAGCAACATGGACAGATTCTCAGGTAATAGGGCTTCCTATGCCAAACAAATACAGGTAGACCTTGGTTTATTTACAGACAACATTCTGATGGTATTCACTAATTCACAAACATCCCTGCCCACTCTAATGGAACGCTGTGACAATGACAGCAAAGCACCAAACCAACGGTTTTTAAACTTAGTTTTACCAACAGATATACACACAGCCATTTACAGTGTTATGTTAGATGATTTTGAATTATAAAAGAATTATCTTAAATATTAAAAGTATCAAGTCGTCCAAGATTGATCCTCAAAACTTCCATCGGCACCTAATACAGTATCAAAAATTATTGAAATATTGAGGTGGAAGAAGTTAGGGAAACTCAATTAGGATGATTGTCCTCTACATAATCTAGATTAGCGTTTGGTGGGTTCTCGGGTAGAACCCATGTGTTGCCGACACTGATCTTTTCTTGCTTAAAATACGAGAAGAGAAATTTTTAACACTTCCATTTTCCCCCTTTTCTGTCTCTCCTATCTTTTTTTCTTTATCTTCTCCTCTTTCTGATATCTCATCTCCCTTGAAGAGTTTCCCTTCTCTTTATGGTGTTCATTAAAGTGGGAGGGAAACCAAGAGTCCACCTTAGAAGGACACGTTGGGCCACATACAGCATATTAAGCAGGATCTGATTTGAGAGGAGGCACAGTAGAGAGTCATGATTACCCAAAAGAGAAATCCTTTCCCAGTTTTGCAAAAGATGAGCTACCTGTCCGCTTGATCTCCCCACTGAACATGCAAGTCTCTACTACGACCATACATTTAGTCCTCCACTCCATCTACATGAAATGTTTAATGATCTGAATGTCCAAGACACACTTAGCTTCCGGTTACAGGAAAGTTTTGTGGTTAACAGAGAGCCACATGGTTTCTACTAGGTCTCTAAAAATCGATAGTTAAATCTGCCTTCTCTCAAGCATACCAATAATGATGACCACCAAGAAGAGTCTCTATAAGTCAAATGGATAAGAGAAGTTGCATGAAAATGTACTGTCTCCAAGATAGTGTTCTAATGACACAACGTACATAAAACACTCACAACACACATCAGCAGTGGAAAATAATGGGAGCAAAACGGAAAGAAATAACTGAACCATATTCAAAAACAGGTAACATATTAAAAGACAAGAAGATCCTGTCTGGCAAGTCAGTCTGCTCATTTTCTCCCTGTTACTTAAACTGAAACTGCAATCCACACAGCTCAAACTGAATTCAGGAAATTGAGAAAATGCCGTACTTTTAAATTAAACAAATTAAACATCTCCCATTATGTCAAATACCCTGACTATAAAATAAACAACAAAAAGTATAAGCTATAAGAAAATTACATTAATGCGTTCCTTTTCAAAATCCAATAACAGGCCACACCCCTAGAGTTATACAAAAAAATCTTATAAAGTGGATTTATGGAATAATTTATCTATACTACAAAAATAACTTTACTAGCACAGTGTACAATAAGACTGTGTTAGTTATAGACTGCAAATTAAATCTTTCAGATCTGTTCTGGGTCCTGGTCCTTTTAATGTATTGTTTCTGTTTAAATATATCTGCTATTGTATTATTGCATTTTATCACAGTTCTAATGTATTGTTGTACGCCGCTGGCAGTTGTGTCCCAAGCCCGAGTAACCATGCCACGTAACTCCCCATTTAAACAGTAGACACCTTTCTGGTTGGTGACGGCATTCTCACCTTTCTATGTTCAAAACTATTGGCCACTATTCCTCGGGGGGGGGGACAGGAGCACACTTACTCCAAGACCCAGAATGGCTACCCACCTATAGCTGGGCATAGCTGAGGCAGGCGGCAGTGATGGCCTGTTGACCAGTCTACTTAATTAAACAGTATTAATACCCAAATCATTAAACTGCATTCATTTATAGTTACAGCCATAGCCAACATTCTATAGAAAAGCGCAGGACTTCACTTCTATTTGATTGAATTGTAAAGAGATACGTGGTGCTAGTTTATGAATTATCATTTGTCAAAATGGGATTCTGGTGCAAAGTTTAAAGGGGACACTCCAGCCCTCATATGCACATAGGGTCCCCATTCAGCGGCAGATATGTTCAGTCAAACACATATACATGCATGTAATAAACAGTGCTTACACCTAGCCAGCTCTAGAACTGGCTCAGGGAATGTTGTAAGATGGGGTTTATTCAGTGGGATCTCCTTCCTGCCGCTGCTTCAACCTGCTAATCAGGAGGATGAGGGCAGCTGCAGAAACAGAGCTGAAACTTAAGTATTTTTTACTGTTTCGAAGAATGGTAATTAAAGTGCTCACAGAGTCCCTTACTCTTTATAAGAAGTGTCAAGGACAGTAAACTGTCCCTTTAAAAAGGGAATAATATCACCATGGCAACCAAAGGAATGCCCCAATCAGTTGCTAGGGCAAGACCACTTCTTAGACATCCCCAGAAACGATTTGTGTACATAACAACCCCCTATGGGTCTTTTGGCAAAAGTGGAATAATACACAGAGCATTCCATCGCTTGCTACGGTGATTGCACATTTTCACCAGTTTGCTCCTGAAATGAGATTTGTCTATAAAAATGGAAATAGTGCAACGTTATTAGCTACCAATGGACTGGCCCAGTCATCAGGATCCCCCCCCCAAATTATTATTCACAGACAGAGGAACCATATAAGCATGTTGATCCCCCCCACGATATTTAATATTTTTATTCTGCATTTCTGACTTGAAACAGTCTGGATGCATAGACAAAGGAAGCCAGATATGTAAACACACTGCAACACACTAGGAGCGCAGGGGGTTAACGCTGCCTGCTCACAGCTTTCACTGAAACCTAATCATTTGCTTAAGCCCCTCCGCATGCAGCTTCCTCATTCCTCTGCAAGCAGGAGGATGCTGACAATTACCACCAGGAATGACACAGATGGCAGAGGGACTGCCTTAAAAGAAGTATTCCCGGCTACCCTCTGTGCAGATACCTGCAGAGCACTGCAGATACTGTATGAGGAGCCTATCCACACACTGGAAATCACTGCAATACTGCTAGCGAGCTAGGTAGGCGCAACTGTATAGGACAAAAACAACCATGGATTTTCAGGTACCTGACCTGCTATATGGTACGTGATGTGATGTTTGCCCATTACTACATCCCACACATGTATTTCTTCCTCTTCGATAGTCTACTTAGTAGGTGGGGGAGGGGGGGACTCCCCTGTAGGTTTTCTTCTTTGAAGCCGCAATGGAGCCCAAAGGTAATAAATCACAAATGGTTAGCAACATAAACTATAACGGTTTTCATACAAAAGGACTTTAACACTAACACAGCAAAGACAAATATGTATCATTTTCGCCTAGTTTATTTACAGATTTTCACTGGTTTTAAATTGAACTCCCAAAAAAATCATATACAGATAAGACTAAAGAGTGATAGCATGTCCAGCACTCACATGGCGAAAAATAACACTGATAAGAAATCAACCAGTCATCATTACGTAAAAATACTAAAACAGTAGAACGAACGTCATCGTCTACTCTACCAGACAGCATCATCAAGTTAAATGTCAAAAAAAAGGGAACTGCTGATTGGTCCCTGAAGGACAGCATGTAGCCAAATAATGCGGAGAAATGTGCAGAATAAGATCTCCAACATTAAAATGTGATAAAAGGCATCATATAGTGCTGGAGACATTGTTCCGAGCAATTATTTCTGATGACTTAAAGGTAAGCAGGCAATGCAATGAAGATTTGGAAGAAGCAAGCAGGGTGCTGGGTTGTAGAGCGAGAGGCACTAGTAGCAGGAAGAGGGAGGGGGTTGTGGGGCTCAGACCTCACCTAGAGTATTGTGAGCAGTTCTGGAGAACCCCATCTCCAGAAGGATATTGATACATTGGAGAGAGTTCAGAGGAGGGCAACAAAAATGGGAAATGGTTTGCAGGATACAAATTATCAAGAAAGGCTAAGGGATCTGAATATGTAGTTTATAGAAAAGACAGAGAGGCGACACAAACATTTACATACTTAAAGGGATTTAACAAAGTAGAGGAGGGAAGTTTATTTCAAAAGAGGGGAAATGCTAGAACAAGAGATCATAATCTAAAAGTAGAGGGTCAGAGGCTTACATGTAATGTAGGGAGGTTTTACTTTACTGAGAGAGTAAGTGGAAAAGCTTCTCGGCATAAGTGATAGAGGATAATACAGCAAGGGTATTTAAACGTACACGGGACAGGCATAAATCTAACCTAAATCTAAGACCGAGCAGCGATCACAGCTCGGTCAGTGAGGCAGCTACATGGGCCGAACGGTTCTGTTTATATGAAGCTCTCGGTAATGGCCATTAGTACGAAACCAGAACCCCGGCTCAACATTACACTCGTTATTCGGATAATTACAGAACGCTGGGTTCGTTAAACTCTACCCGCAGGATGGGGGGGGGTCATTCATCTTTATAAAAGCAGGGAGAGGCAGGAGACTGGGGGTCACATAGGAAGAAGCGTCTTCCTGACTGGGCAGTTAAAGGAAGTCAAGCTTTGCAGTGGGAGGAAGGCCAGCTCCTTGCCGGAGGGATGCTGTTAACCCTTCATACCGAGAGCACCTACTGCTGACTGTCACAGAGTACCGGTCCCCCTTTCTCTACTGCTAGCCGCGGGCCCCCCCCCAGTAACAGCCGGGCTGCCCGTCTCAGATACCCGAACGAACACAGTACAGCCGCTGCCCACAAAGCCCAGTACCTGCCAGCAGCGCCGGGGAATCCCGCCTTCTCCGCGGGCCACCTCCGTCCGCTTCGCACACCGTACACACCGAAGCCGGGGGGAGCAGTAGCAATAAGACGAGAAGCAGCGCTAGACACACGCCGGGGCACCTACTCCAACCACGGCAGAAACCAGACGCCCACCAGCCGGGTACCCGGTGCTGCTGCTGCCGCCTCTTTACCATCCCTGCCGTTTCCCGGCTACACATGACTGTCCTTTTGGTCGCTGCTCGGATCATCACATCGCAAGCGACAGGAGGAGGGCCCGGGGAGGACTTGCACTCCACACCGATCCGGAGAACTCGCCGCCTCCGACAGCCGACACTTAGGGTGCGGGGGCGCGCAGCTTTCCCACTATCAGACGACGGCGCGCGCAGCGATTCAGGGTGGGCTGGCCGCGCGCGTACACGTCAGCAGGCGGTGACGCCGCAGTGCAGGGGCGGAGTCGTTAGGGGGCGGGGTCGAAAGGGATTCTCTGGGTTCTCCGGGCTGCGGGCGGGGCCAGGTTGGAGGATACGCTGTCATCCTGGCTGGCGGGAGCTGGGGAGCACGTTGAACTGTCGTGAGGGGGAAGGGCGTGGGAAGCAGTGCCGCTGTGACTGAGAGCAGTCGTAGGTGTGTGAGAATCGCGGCAGGTTTAGTTTCAATGGCTTGGGAGGGCGGCTCGGCTTTCAGTGAGGTACTTCATGTATCACATAGCATTAGACTGAGCATGCACACCGAGTACCAGCTGCACCACGTATATGGTATCAGTCTGTTATATGAGACCCAAGGAAATCGCGTCTTTACCGCGACAGGGCCATAACCTCACACACGCCAGTATTCATAGAAATATTAATTTATAAATGCGGCAATAGATAGAAATATTAATAGAAATACATGTTTTCTCATGGGCTGTATTGGTAGTTTATTGTAGTTTTGGTGGTCCACACGCACTGTGAGAGGTGTAAATTATGACTTTGGCGCTCTGTAATTTAGCACACCCGATATAGCAGGGCATCAGTACCGTAAATAGTAGATTTGAATTGGCATTTTTACTAGAGGTTGGTTTAATCAAGACACCTCTTTTCGGTGTTCCAGGTACCCACACAAATTATACATCTTTTTTTTCAGGACATGTAAGGTTTTGTTTTAAAAACAAAAAACCTCTACTAGATAAGAAGAAACTTTGTCCCTGCCGCTGCATGAAAAAAGGCTATATGTGCCGGTACATGCTAAGGGACATCATGGCACACCTTTAAGGCTAGGTTTCGACTTGGGTTTTTGTCCGGCGTTTTTTTCTTGATGAAAAACGCCAGGAAAACTGCCACTGCATTTACCTGCGTTTTGGCGTTTTTCTGCAGTTTTTTCTGGCGTTTTAGCCTTTCTGTGGAAATTGCTTTTTTTGACCTTAGGCAGTTTTTCCAGCCTTTACAAGTTAGAAGTTTCACCCAGCTAAAAGGGATTAGGATAAATGGCAAGTATCTGCCCTCTCCTGATGTCATTTACTTGGTAGACCCTTTTGTCTCTTTTCTGTGGTTTGTAAGGCATGCTTTATTCCGAATGTCTGCTCCTCTGGGAAGATTGGCCCCAAATGATGGTGCAAATTGTTAGCTGTTGCTTTTGGCACGCAGGATCCAGTCGCGTATGTTTGTAATGGCATGTTTGTTCCAAATGGTGTAAAATTCAATATGAACCAGTCCAGGACTTTGTTTTGTGTGAAACTGTTTGTTTTCAGCCTATTTCTCGTAGGACACACAGATACTGGGTCCATCCTCTGCATTGTAACTGTGGAAAAAACGCCAAGGCAATAAACCCACATGGCTTTTTCATGGCGTTTTTTCTCTCCCATAGACTTCTATTGGAGGAAAAACGCCAAGATTTCTTGCAAAAAACGCCAGAGTGTCAACATGCTGCGATTTTGAAAAACTGCCAGAGAGCCCAAAAAAGCAGAAAAACGCCAAAGAGGACTGAAAAAACGCTAAACAGAAAAACGCCAAGTGGAAATGGCATTTTGCGATTTCCTATTGAATTACAGCTAACATCTGGCTGCAGCCGTTTTTCACAAAAAAAACGCCAGGTTTTTATAGGCGTTTTTAGCAAAAAAATAAATTAAAAAAAGTACTCGATATTGGAGCATTTGGCAACACAAAAAAAGTCAGGTGTCCTGTTTGTTTCTAGGAGTGTTTCACACTGCCACCTGAAAGAGAAATGCTGCCTCTAGCAACATGGCAGCTCCCTTTCAAAATAAGAGTTTCCAGAGGGTCTCTCAAGATACTGCAGCCAACCATTGGGACGCAACTCCCAGCATACCACAAAGATCTCGTTTACAAACAGCGATGCACATTCATATTTAACCCCTTAATGACCAGGCTGGTTTTTTTAATTTTTCTGTACCCTTTGTGACCGCTGTTTTAACACTTTTGCTTTGATCATGTTTAGCTGTAATTTTCTCCTTTCCCATTTAGTGACAGTTATATTTTTTTCAGAACAAGAAGGGCTTTCTTCAGATACTATTTTGATCATATCATCTTATTTCCTATTTGAAAAATTGAAAAAAAATACACTTTCTCACTTTTATTTGAAAAATATTTTATTCATCTAAATAACTAATGAAAAAAACGGCTAAATATATTCTACTATGTGTCCTGTGTTTAGAAATACCCAATGTTTTTATGTTTTTTTTCTGCAATAAGTACAAGTAACCTTTGCTATTACAAAACCATATTTCCAAATCTGGTAATTCTGCCCCATGTGCTATTTAGGGTATGTTTGAAGCCAACCAATGCAATTTACCACACCAAACCATATACACCTCAAGGTATTTCAAATGGTGGTATTTTAACCCTTTTCATGCACTAATTCTACTACCACCCTTTCTCAGGTATGGATCTACAGCTCCTGGTATATGTCACAGCCAAACACCCCAATATGTGTTCAGAAACATCTCCCGAGTACAGTGATACCCCCATGCATGCATTTGTCGGGTTGTTTGGGAGGTAAAATGCCACATTTGACAACTGCACTTTTTTTTTTTTTTTTTTTTACTTGGAACTTTGACATCTGATCCTACTGCCCCCATGTCCTAAGTGGGCCATCTTTGAAGCCAGCTAATTCAATTTACCCCATCAAACCATATATTTTTGAAAACTAGACACCCTAAGTTATTTCAAATGCTGGTATTTTAACCCTTTCCATGCAGCCTTTGCCAAAGTTTGTGGTAGTATGTTTTTGTATTTTCACCCAAATTGTACTTCAGGTATGAATTTATAGCTCCTGGTATATGCTACTGTCAAACAACACACCGATACATGTTCAGCAACATCTCCCAAGTACAGTGATACCAACCATGCATGGGTTTGTCCGTGCCTATGTATGAACCCAGCCACCTCAATTTATCCCATTAAGCAGACACCCCTTGGGTATTTGAAATGTCAGGATTTTTTGGAAGATACAGCACAAATTTTAGCACTAGAACTTAATTTTGTTTTAATTTTATTATTTTTGGACTTTTTGCTGGAACTGGATGGTTCCCCTGATGGTGATATTACTGCATAATTATTTTTTTTCTTAGCTATTTTAAGTTTTTTTTCCTTTTTTTTCTCTCTAATATTTTACTAATCATATTGTGATTAGAAAGCTAGGCTCCATTGACTTGTTGAATGCAGTACCTGCATTCAACCTGCAAGTGGAGCCAGAGTTCTCAGGAGGGTCTGAAGAGACCCTCTTGGAAACTTGGTTATTTTTTTATAGCATGCCGCCATCTTGCGAGTGGCGAAATCTCCGGAGAGCGGTCACAGTGCATCCTGGGGTGGGTGTTCGGTGTTGCCGAGTGCCTCGCTATCGAAGCATTTCAGTGACACCATGGAAGCTTAGGAGGCGACCGTTAATACAGCGTATGGCTTCCCCAGGGAGGGGCCAGATATGGCCCCTGATGTCGATCTCAGTATTGCGGAGTGCCTTGATATCGAGGCATTACAGCAACGCTTTATCCAAAGATAGCGATTGTAAAATGCTTTCTAAGCTTGATTGATGCCATGATGTGCCAGGCACGTCATTGGTCGATAACTGATCGTTTTTGTGTGGCTGGTCCGTCATTGGTCATTAAGGAGTCCAATGTAAGTGCCAAAATAAATGAAAATACCAGGCATATAAGGTGTTTCCAGAAACAGGACAGGTTATAAATAGTTTTTATAGGTGAAACTGAACCTTTTTTTCCTGGCATACAGTGGCAGTACAAGTGGGTGTTGTTCTCTCTTAGGGACAGGTAGCCTGTAAATCTAAAAAGTGGTTAGGTGTCCCCGCAGGCCCATCCTCCTTACCCTTAAATATGCTCCCGCTCAATAGGACCCCGGTTCTTTCTTGACAGAAGGCTGGTGAGGCACACGGGTTGCTGCCTGGGGGATCCATCCTCCGATTGCTCCCCGGGCAGTGAGCAGAGAGGGGCTTCCCTCCGTATCGCTTATAATTACGGAGGGTTTGGAGTCTGGATTATTTTATTTCCTGGGAGCGTGCGTATTACGGTGGGACGCACACCCGTGTGATGCTGCGTTCCACTGAGGATCCGATCGCGCTACAGTGCATGCGCGAATCTGATCTTCTAGAGGGTGCCAATTTCAAATGTATTTTGTTTCCTGTCTGACAGCAGCGCTTGTCAGCACAGATCTGTTTCACCAGCATCCCCCCCCTCCCCACCATGGTCCAGATGAGTTTAAGGTGAAATTTTTCTATCTTTTCCTTAAAATGCCTCTTCCCTATTGTAAAAAAAAAAAAATCTCAATTTTATTTTTTTATTTCCAGATGTCTAGTCCGGTTTTGCAAGATATATCAGAGAAAGATGAAATGCCCGCACCTGCTCCCAAAAAATCCTCTTTCAAATCCAAGCATGTTGCTTGTACTGAATGTGCCACCCCTCTTCCAAATTGCTGCAAGAAAAAGTTTTGTAATTACTGCTGAGCAGAACAGCTCGCTAAGGAAAAGCAAAAGGACATGCAATCCTTTCTGGGTTGGTTTCATGAGAATTTGGCCCAAACATTTGAGACATTTAAAGTTTCTGCTGCTCAACCCAAAGTGAAGGTGAATGAAAGATCCTCATATAAACGCAAGAGGTCCAGGTCCTCTTCACAGTCAGACCTTTCCTTGGTTGAAATTTCTCAATCATCACTTTGAGACATCAAGTTCAGAGGATGAGTCTGGTTTTCCTCCACAAGAGCTGCGTAAGTTCACTAAGGAGGTGGCACGGCTTTTACAAGACGAAGATCTGGTTAAGATCAAAGGTTTCCCTATTTTACCCAAGTTGACCGAGCTTATTGAGAGGGAATAGAACAACCCAGGTAAAAGGGCTTTTGTTTCCAAGGACACCAAGCTATCTAAGAAAACTATTATTCCCATTGGTGAAGTCTCCGGGCTCAAGGGCCCCATGGATAGAAGAGCGGAGACTTCTTGCAGGCATGTTTTTCAGGCGGCAGGTTTTCAGTGCAGGGCGGCAGTATCCAGTTCAGCAGTGGCAGAGTTTTGGATACAGGCATTGGAAGACTGTCTCTATGACAAATCGGATCCAGAGATAACAAGACTCATGAACAATTTGAGACTTTAACAATTTTTTGACAGATTCTTCACAAAAGTTGTTGAAGTTATCATCTAGAAATATGGGTTTATCATCTGTGGCACATAGAGCCCTGTGGTTGAGAACCTGGACAGCAGATTCCGCATCTGAAGCATCCTTGTGTGAATTGCCTTTTGAAAGGAAGAAATTGTTTGGAGCCCATCTAAAAGATCTGATTAGACAGATGTCAGACACTACAAGAGCTTTCCCTTAAGATAGAAGGGTCAAGTGGAATAGGAGATACCTGTATAAGAATACCAGGTCTTTCCAGCCATCTTCTACTAAAGAAGAACATCATAGAGAAAGTACTGAGTCACCAATAATTCCAGGGAGTTTACTCAAGACTTTTTTTGGTTCCAAATCGGGATGGCTCCTTCTGTCCAGTGTTCTATCTGAAGGTCAACAGTTGTATCCGCTATCAATCAGTTGTTTCCGGAAGGAAAACATTTTTTTTGGTCACTCAAATTCTACAAAGAGGAGACTTCATGGTGACTGTGGACTTGCAAGACCCTATCTCCATGTACCGATTGCCGAAGTGTCCAGAAAATTCCTCAGGTTCTCTATTTGTTCAAACAGTAAGACTCATCATTTTCAGTTCAGAGCTCTTTCTTTCAGACTATCATCAGCTCCAAGGATTTTCACCAAGATCTTGTGTCCTTTAACAGCAAACCTGAGTTGGAGGGGGATCTGTATCGTTCCGTACGTAGACGATTGGCCGGATCTCCAAAAAGGCTTCAGACAGACCTTTCATCTATGATTCAATTTTTCGAAAGTCACAGCTGGATCATCAACCGGAAAAAATCCAACCTTATACCTTCCATCAGGATCCAATTCTTGGGATTGGTGGTGAACTCAGTTTCTTGTTGCCTTCTACTTTCAACTCTGAGGATCAGGATGATAAGAAGAGAAATTGCTGCACTACAAAGGAGTCCTACCTGTTCCTTCAGAAGGACTATGAGCGACCTGGGTCTTCTTACTGCATCCATCCCGGCAGTCGTTGGGTGAAGGCTCGGCTAAGGTCCCTGCAATGGCAGATTCTTACAAATTGGTCCAGACGAGAGGAAGACCAGGATTTAATCTTCACAATCCCAGAGCAGGTTATATCCCAACTCAGCTGGTGGAGAAAATCAGTCCATCTCTCCAAAGGTCTATCGTTCCAGCTGAGGAATTGGATCGCTCTGATGACAGTTGCTTCAGGAGCCGGCTGGGGAGCACATTTAAGTTGCCACTTCAGACAAGGAAGATGGTCTCCAGAAGATTCACTGCAGTCATCCAATTACCGGGAACTGAGGGCGGTTCTTCAGGCTCTCAATGTTTTCAGACCCCAGATAGGTCAATCTGTGAGAATACAGTCAGACAACATGACGACTGTCTCCTACCTAAACAAACAAGGGGAGACACGGATAAGAAGGCTTCAGAGTCTATGCGTAGAATTAATGATGTGGGCCCGACGACATCTAGAAGATATCTTGGCCACCCATATCAGAGGCTGCGACAATTGGATCGCGGGCGATCTCAGCAGGTCACGGTGATCTCAGAGTGGTCTTTGACCCAAAAGATCTTCTGCATCCTGATTCGGCCTTCTCGATGTGGAACTGATGGTGACCAGAAAAAAGAAGAAGGTTCCGGTATTTGCATCCCTCAACAAGCTGGACTTACCTCAATTCCTGGACGGCCTTGCTATAAGGTGGAAATTCCATATGGCCTGCATCTCCCCCTCCGGTGGCCTTGATTCCCCAGATTCTGCAAAAAAATTTATACAGACAAGGCCCGGGTCTTGGCCATTATTTCCCTACTGGCCAAACCGGAGTTGGTTTTCGGTACTCAAACTGATCTTAACCTTTTGGGAACTTCCAAATTCGGAACAACTATTGCACAACAGAGATCTTCGTCCAGAGCTGATTCGGATGTTCCGATTGACAGCCTGGCTGTTGCAAGGCTGATTCTGAGTAATCAGGGCATTGATTAAGAGATGTCTAACCTACTTTTGAGATCTGTCAGAGGTTCTACCAGGATTATATTTTCGTATTTGGAAAAAGTTCCTTCTATGGTGTTCCATCAAGGGTTTTAATGTCTTCCCTCCGGATATCAGCTCCATCCTTTTTACGAGAAGGTTTTGCTTCAGGTCTCAGTGTCTCGACGCTAAAGGGTCAGATTTCGTCCCTTAATCACTTTTTACTCTCAGACTTGGCGTCTCATCTACTGGTCAGATGTTTTTTTAAAGACTGTTTTTTTGGTGGCAATTGCATCTGCCAGAAGAGTGGGGGAAATCCAAGCGCTATCTTCCACAGAAAGATTCACTATTTTCCATCAAGACAAGGTTGTACTTCATTTGAAACTCTAATTTCTTCCTAAAGTTATCTCCAGGTCGAATATCAATCAGCCCTTGATACTTCCTTCCTTTTTTCCACCTCCTTCCTCCCCAGAAGAATGTAGATGGCACATGTTGGATGTCAAAAGGGCTTTGGAGATGTATATTAATCGTACCATCCAAAAGACCGATCACTTGTTTATTATTTTTTTGGGTCGATCTGCAGGAAAAGCGGCTTCTAAAGATACCATTCGTATGTCTTACCAAGCTAATATCCAGACGCTACTATTTCCAGTAACGGCTCACTCCACTGACTGAAATGTCAGTTTCATGGGCTGAAAAGGTGTGGTAAACCCATAGGAAATCTGTATAGCGGCAACCTGGTCCTCATTCAGTACCTTTGGGCAGCATTAGCGGCTGGACGTCTTCTCCTCCTCTGCAGCGGATTTCGGGTGGAAGGTGGTCTTTGGAGTCGGTGGTCTCCTAAGTTTTGCCCCTCCCCACCATCTCCAGGGATCTTGTTACATCCCACTCGTACTGCCACTGTATGTCAGGAAAAACAGAAAATGTTTCACTTACCGTAAATTATATTTTCCTTAATACAGTTGCATTATCCCTCCCTTCTTCCGAGAATAAATTTGTAAGCATGTATATGTGTTCTTGTCACTTACTGGGGTCCTACGGAGCGGTAGCATATTTATGGGTAAGGAGGAGGGGTTTTGGGGACACCTAACCACTTTTTAGATTTACAGGCTACTTGTCCCTAAGAGAGAACACCCACTCGTACTGCCACTGTATTAAGGAAAAAATTATTTACGGTGTGATGGAAATCTCCATCACTGGGGCCACTGGAGAGGCCTGACTGCCAGCCTCCTCCCTATTGACTATGGGCCCTGACTATGTAAAGACTTCTGTGGCTACCCTCAGCAGTATATCGTCCCATCACCTGCTGAGGGGATTATCTCTGGCAGACAGCCAGAATCTGCAAGCAGGGAGTGACCGGCATTGTTTCAGTTTAATATCAGATCCCCCCACCCCATGGTGCATATATAAGTATATATTAGTCACCCCCCCTCCCTAATTCCTCCACTACAGACATTTACCCTGCCCATCCCTGGAACTGATTTGGGGCAGTAATAGATAGTGGAGGTTGGGACCCTATTGTATTTGATGGGGTAAACTTGTGTTTGATGGGGTAAACTGCAATGGCCAACTTCAAAGATACCCAAAATAGCACATGGGGCAGAATGACCAGCTTTGGGGAAAAAATTGTTTTGAAATAGCATTGGGTATTTCTAAACTCAGGACAAATAGTAGAATCTGTTTAGCAGGTTTTTTCATTAGTTTTTGCAGATGCGTTAAAGATTTTTGAAAAAGTAATTTTTAACAAAAAATCACCATATTTTATCGTTTTTTTAATGGTAAATTAGATGATAAAAATAGTGGTATCTAAAGAAAGCCCTGTTTGTCCTGAAAAAAAACAATATATAATGTGTGTGGGTGCACAAAATGAGAAAGAAGAACATTACAGCAACACTGAAAACTGTTAAGAGCCATTGTCCCAAAATGTACTACAAGTAAGAAACAGTCTTGTCATTAAGGGGTTAATGGCTGTGTGTTTTTTTGAGGGGACAGCAAATTTACACTGTTATACAGGCTGTACACTCAGAGTGTCATATCTTCAGTGTTGTCACATAAAAAGATAATAAAGTATTTACAAAAATATGAGGGGTGTACTCACTTCTGTGATATATATATATCTATTTGTTATTTCAAAATAAAGCCCTACTTGTGCTGAAAAAAACTATACATAATTTGTGTCCTGAAGGGGTTAATATGTAGTCCCCTCTTTTTTTTTTAAAGGACCAAAAGTAATTGGACAATTGACTCAAAAGCTGTTTCAGGGATATGTGTATGCTACTCCTTCATCAGTTAAGCAGGTAAAAAATCTGTAGTTGATTCGAGGTGTGGTATTCACATTCGGAAGCCCTTGCTGTGAACCTACAACATGCGGTCAAAGGAGCTCTCAATGCAAGTAAAACAGGCCATCCTTAGGCAGCAAAAAGAAGAAACATCATCGGGGATATAGCAGGAACATTAAGAGGGCCCAAACCAACAGTTTGGTACATTTGCTGTTGCCCATGCTTATCCATACACATTTTCTCATGCTTGCTTTTATACACAAACATCTTACCATACATTTGTCCTTACATTACATACTTTCCTTTACATGCAAACTTCCCTTCACACTTTAACCAGCTCTCTCTCTGTCCTTTCTTTCAATGTTCTCTTTTCTTTCTCTCTCCTCTCTCATTTTCTCCGTTTTATTTCTCTCTCCCTCATATCCCTCTCCATCAATAGCCAGAGCACAGCGTAAGGGAGCACTGAGACAGAGGCCTGTAGGAGCAATGATTCCATTCCTCATCAATGATCTCCCCATCCTGCATCAGCGGCAGACAGTTCAGTCCTCCTCAGGAGGGCTCCAGCACGGTGCCGGTGCACCACTGGTGGCGATGAACATCAATGTATGTGTACAGGCACCTTGCAGATGTTGAATTAAACTGATTGAAGGTTAAATGAGGTTATGAAGAGGCTAGTTAAGTAATGCTAGCACTTTAACATAATTCACAACGGGGTAGTACAATTGCTTTTACCCATCTATACATATTTGCATTGGGTTGCATTTCCTTTCCAAATTTAATATCCCATTAATAATGAATATGGATATTATAGTAATGATGTTTCCAGCATCCCCTCCACCAATGCAATAACATTTAATTGGCATCCTAGGTGAATACAGTAATCTCTATTATGGGATGGGACATCTGCTAAAGCCTTTCACCTGCCACCTGGAATCAATACTTTTGTGTATGAATAAAGAAAGAAGATCCAGGTCTGTTCACGTTCCAATATATATTTTTTTTTGCCATCTGCATGATTCTCTTATTTAAAGAAGTAAAATATTATATTATTATGATTTACTTTGTGTAGTATTATACTTGATGTAAAATGAACATGAACTAAAGTAGAAAAAGAAAGGATTACATTTTTACTTTATAATGAGCATGTATTATGAACCAGCAAATACATTTCATGGCATGGTTAAGAACTCATATTTCATGGTAGGCAGGAAACAAAGGACTCGGTTCATGCTTGCATTGTACTGCATTTGCTCACGGTAATGAACCTTTTTTTAAAAAAAAAAAGTAAAAGACTGATTTATTACGCATTAAAATGCAGTTTTTCTCTTTTAAGGCAAAGTTTAATGTGCCAGTTTGCTAGCTATATATATGTATGTTAATTTCAAAAGCTTTGGCAGGATGTCTGTGGCTTGGTCATCTATGAACAGAAAAATACATG